>NC_059677.1:602189-903283 GCF_905147105.1 Pieris brassicae
ATAATTGTACACTTCGAAGCTAATTTCCAACGCATATATGCGACATACAAAAAATATTCATTTCTCGCAATCCAATATACTTTATAATGTACAAGCCTAAGCAAAAATAAACTCTTCACTATGACTATATTATTTTATCCGACACGAAACACCAAACATTTCCGATTTCAGCACTCGGTTAGAGTAATTTCTTCATACCGTGCTCGCTCGTCCGACCACGACGACGTCATGGTCGGAGACATCCCAAAGTTCCGTTCCATTAGCTACACTAATCTAATATATGTACAAACCAATATTCCGTACGACTAACCTCTTACGTTGTCTCTGTCACCCGTACGCGGACAGAGCGAGACAGATACTTAACCGATTGACCAAATACTGTTTTGCCGACATAAATAGTTTAAAATGCCACTTACCTCACTTCGCTCGTAATTTACAAAAGCATACAACTATCGACTAGGTATTATAAGGTAACTATAATATATGATTTAAGTGTATATTGAGATCATATAAATTTAATGTATGCAATACAAAGTGGTTTACGTTTAGACCGACCGCAACACGCTCACACAGAATAAAGCGTATTTGTGGCTACACGTGGACCTATTCAAATAAGTGCTAACAGAAAATACGTGACAGTTGACACAATATAGCGGCTAATAAAGCGCTACATATCCAAGTTTACACCAATAAATAATATTTATCTGAAAGCACTATCAAATAGGTCGATAATTAGTCTCGTGAATAACGCCATCTACCGTGAATTTGTTGAACTAAAACGTCATCTCTAATGTCTAGAATTCACACGGTGTTACAATTATTCGAAATAAACGTTTGTGCAATTTCTAAAATGGCAGTCTCGAAGGCAACAAATAATATGATGATATTATATAGAATTTAAACAAATCCGATTGTAACAATTTAACATTTAAATATCTTAAATTTATTTCGAATATCTAACGGAAATAAGTTAGCGTGGCGAGCTGCGCTGTGATGGCATTCTGGAATTAAGAAATTTCTGATTTGTGGAAAATTACTAAATAAATATACATAATGTGATGTAGTGTTTTAAGGCATGATACATGCTTCCTGTGCCTGACACGCTGACTTTGGGCTGAAGCCAAGCCGGTTACCTCACGATATTTTCCTTCACCGTTGGAGCTAAAGAGAAAGAAAATCGATCACGATCGATCGAAAACGGGGATCGAACCTCAGACCTCAGGCATTAGAGTCAAACGCTTAAGCCAACCCCGCTTACTGCTTTTAAGTAATAAATGAATATTATTTTATTCAGCATTATTCTGTATTTTTTAAAATATAAAACCAATAGATTCCGTCATGTATTAACCTAACCTAAATTCAAGACGCGCGTCGTCCAGTAAGCGAGCCAACAAGCGATTTCAGGGCTTGCCCGAGTGAAGCGCGGTTCGCGTCGCCGGAGGGCGGACTGCCCGCGCCGTTAGTCCCGCCCGGCACGCTGCTCAAGCTGCCTAAGGCCGAGAAGCCGCCGTGGGCGTCTAGACATTTTTGGTAGCGCAGCTGAAAATTACGAATCATATGTATTATTTAATGATTTGTTGAGTTATATTGAAGTGATTATATTATATATGAACAAAATATTGAAGACCTATAGTCTTCAATATTTTGTAAAACCATGTCAGATAATTTATTAGTGCCTAGAACCTGTTACAACCTGTTTAATTGATTTTAAATATATCTCTAAAAACCCGCCAAAACGCTTTTTTAGACAAGATGGCGTCGCGTCAGTATGACGTATCATGCTGATGTAAACGTCAAGTTTTAAATGTGCTATTTGTTATATTTTAATTATTTATGTAATTGGATGAAGAAACAAATAAAATTATATTTATATAATAAAACAAAATTTAAAAAATATTCCATAAATCAAACAATTATAAATTATGCATAACAAAAATTATGCTATACACGTCATTAAAACATATTCGAATATAGGAACTCATTCTGTATGTGAATGAGAATTCTCGACAAGAACAGGTTTCTTGCATCGGCTAAATATGGCGCGTCAGTGTTTAGATTTGTTTATGACGTTTTACGTGCAATTTTAAATCGTTTGAATGGTTTGATTGTTATAAATTTACAGTTATATGTCACTGGCCTTAGTATATATATATGTGTGTTAATGATTTAATTATGTTCGACGTCCTGGTGGATAGAAAAACTGTACAGTTTGTGTTTCCACCACACCAACTTCCTTTACATTAAGATCATTTATACAATAAATAAATAAATAAAACAATGATAATATGTTCGATAATAAGACGAAACTAAACAAAACAACCTTTTGTAGGTCTGGGCCTCAGATTTCTTTATCTGTTTCATGATCAATTGACAATTTAAAAGAAATATAGAAGATAGAAGAAAAATCCATTGAAAAGCCGGGGCTCGAACCTACGACCTCATGAGAACGTGACTACCAAGGAATCCAACACGGCTGTGGATGCTTGAAGGACCAATGTCTATCAAACTATTTAATCACCTTTCCAGAAGTTAAAGATCACTGCCGTGTAATGCTTTCAAAGGGAAAAAAGCCTTTATATGGAAATTTAGACCATAACTTTTGACCACAGATATAAATAACTTAACCGTTTAACTAAAACTACTTAATGTGACATTTGTATAATGAATCGACCGGAATGCAAATAAACGATTTAATGCGAAGGGAGAAGGAGAAAGAGTCACCTTGCAAGCGGCCTCGATGGTCTTGCAGAGCGCTCCGGAACTCGGCTCCGCGTGGAAGGCGTGAGCCACGAAGCTGTCCTGCGGCGTGTGCACTATGAAAGCGCAACGGCGCACGTCCCGGCCAATGCCCAGGAAGGACAGGTAGCGCACCCGACATTCCACGATCGGGGTCGATTCCTGTGGAAGGCATTTCGTTAGAATCTCTTACTATCACAGTAAGTCATTTCTTCTCTTTTTTTATTCAACGGGAGGCAAACGGCCTCATCCGATGTTAAGTAATACCGCCACACATGGACACTCACATTGCCAGAAGGCTCGCAAATGCGTTGCCGGCCTTTTAAGAATTGATAAAAAAGCAAAGACACAACATTTTGTGCATAATACATAAAATTTAATGTTATTTTATCTGTATTTTATAATTATTAAGATTAGTGCAAGAGAACCCACCCCTTCTTCAGTGATGGTGATGCAGGAGGGCGCCACCGCGACAGCCACAGGCCTCCAGGCGGAAGGCGCCCGAGCGGCGGCCAACCTCTCCAAGGCGTCGTTCAGCACGTCCATGCCCGTTGGTCTGCCGACCTCCGCGCTGCCCAGGTAACGAGCCCTCACCGTCTTGCGGGGCTCTTCCATCGGAGTCGGGAAGGAGGCACCTGGAATTAGATATGGTTTCTGTAGCAAGTGGGAGAAATACCTTCTGTGCCTGAAACGTCTAATGCACATCGGCTTTCTCACGGTTATATACAACAATCTCTCTCGCAGGAGGCGCCTGCGCAGATCGCGGGAAAAAGCCCATTCTTCCTTCTTCTTTTTCTTTTCTTCCTCCATTATACTTGCTAAAACGGGCCGATCTGACCTGTTAAGACCATTCTGGCCAACAACTAGATTGGCCTTCGGTTCAGTAAAGGGTTAATCTGATGTATGGTCCTTCAGGCCGGAGGATACACGCAACTTTCCCCCAAATCTGAGTAAAGTTAATTCTAGATATTTCATTAATAATAATAATAACGACGTCTCAGATACCGGAGAGTGGTCTCGGCCGCCTCGCAGCCGGTAAGTCCGTGGGTCTCGGCGGAGGCTGCAGCGAGCGCTCAATCATGATCCTCTTGCAAATGTCACGCAGCGTGTTGGCAATGGACCGCGCCGGGGCCTCGCATCGGAACACGTGGCACATGTGCTTGCGTGTCACCCGGTCGCGTGCCACGTACGCAAAGTCTCTGTATTATACACAAATAATATTTATATATTATTTGCCTTATCAATTACATAAATTGGACATAAACAAAAGTTCGGAACTTTTATCAAAAACTACTAATCATATTGACAGCTATACGGCTATCAAACAGTTGGTCTACTTGTCCATTACCAATCCAATTAGTTATATATTTAAGATTCCATAAGTACAAAAAAGACTGAGGTCGTGTACAGTTTGCCAGCTAGTGAAGTGTGTGGTTAAGTTTATACGTAACAACTATGAGGATCTGTATAGTATATGTAGTGTATGCAAGCTGTACTAGATAATTAAATATATGGGAAGGTGAGATCTAAGAACCTAACAACCCTACGAATAGTGTTAATAAGTCCGGGATGTCTGCTCCAAGAGACCTAAGGTAACAGACGGAGCTATAGTAGGATCTGAGGTTCAAGGTGGTGGGATTATCTCAAAGCCATCGGGCATCACCACAAAAATTAAGGGCTTGAAGGAGTTTTCACTTAGAGAGGAAGTGAAGGAACAGAGCAATATTACAATCTGAATTATTGAAAGAAAACAATTTTTTTAACCGAATTAAAGCTATTTGTATTATTTAAATGTTTCCGACGTTTCGCGTGCTTTACAGCGTGCATGGTTACGGTGACCATGCACGCTGTATATATAAGTTTATAATAATACAAATAGTTTTAATCCGGTTAAAAAATTGTTTTCTTTCAATGTGTAAAAGCTATGTTAACCAAAGACAATACAATCTGATTTGTTATAAAACATTACCTTACATACTAATTACACCTATTCACACATACATAATATTATTCTTGTGAACTGTCGGTGCATTGCGCACTTTCAGCTGCTACTTAGAACAACCACGAATGCCGTGTCAGCAGTTGGTCAATGTTCAAATGAAATTCAGAGAAAAAGTTCAATTGAACATTGCCCGCGCTTGTGATGACAGTGATGTGTCAAACAGTTACTTGGAATGGGCCAGTGGGACGAAAGAGAGCGCCCACCAGAAACCTTGGAATATGAAAAGATAGCAGATAAAGATTGGAAATAGCAAAGCTGAGAGACGAGTGGAAGTCATGCAACTTAATGTAATCCTTATATATACATTTGAATGTACTATGTACTGTACTGTAAATTCCTGATAATACATACCGTTCACTGATCCAGGGGAGCATAACAAATAATTTGTAATAAATAAAAAATTAAGCTTATTCCTTCAAAAACACTTTATTAAAAGCAGACATCATACAGACATCTCGCACCGGCATCAAGTCTTCGTCAAATTCGTCTTAGATATCCAGAATCAGAAGAGAGAGGCTCTTCTCCGCTCCGGATTCTGGATGGATATCTACTGGCCCGAGAAGATCTCTAACGAGTAGCTTTAGGAGCTCCGATTAGCCAGAAGTAGAAATGGATACGCCGAAGAGATTTCTCTTATATCCCCACAGGCGCTCGATTGGAACCCCAGAAAAAGAAGCGTGGCCGTCCCGAGCAAAGCTGGCAGTTGCAGATGACGGAAAGAGTCGGAAAGACTTGGAGGGAGGTGAAATAAGACACTCACTCTGCTTCAGGAGTTATAGTACTTTAAATCAGGTTAGTGATATAACATAAGTTCTATCATGTAAATCAAAGACAACAGACGATGACCATGCAAGTAAAGTAATAAGTGTTAAGTCATTAGAACCTTACCGTCCATTGTCTCTTCCCACTCCCCAAACCCGTATAGTATGGATAGGCTGCGTGTGCAAGGTGTTGAGGCTTTCAGGGTCTATCAGCTTCAGGGCTCCGTCGTCCAGGTCCATGAAGAGATCCTTACCCTGGAATTATTACACATCCATTTAAACGTGATATAGGAGAAATTATTATATTAGGGAACTCTAGCCTATCTTTAGCCGTCTCCCAGCCATCTTATCAGTTTGACGGGAATTAATCTCCGGGCAGACTGTCTCTTTCCCTCAAATATGGCGAGGGGGCCGATGGCTGGCCATGCGTGATACTCGTGAACTACCCGTTCACTACTTGTGGTGACTGTCGTACTTGAATTCGGTGATGTTAGTTATTTTTGACTATGTATTTGTGTTGTTCCCACGAGAATGTAAGTGCGTGCTCCTATTTCACCATGCCTCCTGCTGATGTCATGTGGAACATGGTGTGATGATTGCAGCTCCTTACAAACGTTGTGTAATACAAAAATATTGGCGATTAAAGAGTAGCGGAGAGTTTATTGCCAGTTCTTCTCTTCCGTTCTACGCCCTTGATTTGTCAACTGGCAGTTAATGTAAAATTAGAAGCATTTAATATGTATTTCTTTATTGACGTTCATAAGTGTACATTGTGTTACCTATATGAATAAATGATTTTCAAAATGACAGCACAAGTCTCAAAGTCACAAGAGTACTTGTGCGCATTGTATTTTACAAAAATACTATAAACAAACGATATAAGTGTTTTTTTACTTTATAAAATTAATATTTTGAAACTTACATCTCCCCAACGACCAACTTGATCCAGCAGATCGTTTCTCCCCAAACTCAGGTCAACAATGCACTTATTGACAGCTCGGCTCGACCTCTCCGGTGTCAGGTCAGCCTCAGAGATCTCAACCCAACCCAATGACCTGACGAAGAATCGCACGGCTCGCCCGTCCGATTCTGGCCTGGCTGGATAGCTACGGCGTCTGGAACATTGTATTATTTCTTAATATATTAGTCTTTATCCAATAATTTATTGGAAACTTCTGGCTTCCTGCTTAGTACCTCCATCGCATTTGAACATTTTTATAGAACATCCAGAAAGCTCCCCTGATGTTAAGTGATACCTAGACACAATCACTACATATTACTAGAGGACTCCCAAGTTCCTTTTAAGAATTGGTACGCTCTTTTCTTGGTGCGAAAACCACAGTGGGTGGGTTCCACATGAGTGGTGCGCGAGTGTCTTTAAACGGTCAGTTGTGGTGCGACGGAGGTCTCGACGTTCGATGACGAAACATTTTAGAACACAGGGACAATCATTTCAGATATATTTTAGTTAATTTTATTACTTTTAAGTTTTCCTTAAATGAAATTTAGTATTAGTAACGTAAGTCTGTTTCATTTGTCTAAATTCTTAATCAAATTCTAGCAAATTGCCTTGTAATAATGCTTAAACAACAATATTATAACACTAACTTATAAGCCATGTCCTCTTTCCGCTTCGCCTCCTGTGCATCTTGGTCGAGGGCGCCACTGGTCGTGCTTCTGGTGACTGATGTGGTCATTGGCCCGTCGTACTTCACCTCGGACAAGTTGGAACAATCCCTGACCATCGAAATGCGGGATTCTCTGGCTTCGATCGGCGGCATTTTCGGGATCTCTCGCTGGATTGTTCCACTCTTTATGTGCCAGTAGTAAGGGCCATCATTGTCTGTAATTATAAAGATATTTTTTATTGTCTTTTGTTAACATAGCTTTTACATATTAAGAAAAACACTTTTTGAACGGATTGAAGCTATGTATTATTCTATATTTGTGTCCGACGTTTCGCGTGCTTTTCAGCGTGCCGGTGACTGTGGAGTCACCGTGACGAAAATTTAAAATTATGTAAATAATTATAAGTTTATATTAATAATACATAGCTTCAATTCGATTATTCAAAAGATATTTTTTATTTTCTATATGCTAAAAAACTTTTGTGTACATCGGATTTCTGTATGTTTCGTAATCTAATAGATTACGCTCTCGACTTCTTAGGTCTAAGGCATGACATTCGTCACGATGTTTTCATCGTACGAGCGAATGTTAAATGCACACATTGGTGCATCTGGGTTCGAAATGCGATCCTCAGTTGAGCGATACGCTGAAGCAAGGGAAAACTAAAGATATTTAACCTAATATTAGTCAGTTCAAACTACCCTAAAAACCCTAAAATATTAAATATCTGAAGGAGCCGAACGAAAATGTAAAAACGGATCTTGGAAGCAATTGCGCTCATGAATAGTGTAAAGAATAATTTTACTGATGTAGCCGGCGTGTAACTTAGTAGTATGATTTAAATTTATGTATCTTTTAGTAAAAATATAAGAGATGTAAAAGGCCCTGGATACAATATCGCAAGAGAGTATACGTTACATATATATATCTTTTAGTTAATACATAATTAGAAGCGATAATGTTCAAAATTAAGATGATTCACTTGAAGACAATAAATTGTAAAAAGTCAGTTTTTCATACATAACATTCTCCAGTCCATGAATGTCCAATTGTTGTCATTTATATACTTTATAGGTAACAGCAATGTCACTTAGATTTAAGAACCCTATCGAACTTAACTAGCACTAGTAAGTAACTGCCGGGATGTGATATAAGTACTTTACTTTACTTAAGTTATCATACTCTTTATAGGTAATAGATGTGTCAAGACTCATGAGTGCCCATTGTGTGTGTTGGTACCCCTTATTTTATATTATAAGCCCTTGTTTACTATTAAAGATAGTTTATATAGTATTAGACTTAGCTTCATAGAAAGTGTTTCATTTATTTGAACATACCAACCATAAAATAAAAATGATGAGAGTAAATTTTTACGATGCGCGCACACCGTCACAAATAACAGACACCCTGAAGTTAGCAACATCAACATTTTAAAATAAAAAATGTCCATTTTTTTGTGATATTTAAATAAACTTTATTTACGTAGATAATGCGTTTTAATAATACTTTCAATACATTCAAATGTACCAATTTGTGTGAAAGTAATAAAAAAAAATTAACCAGTTATATCGTGTTACAATGACAGTTCTAAAAATGCGTAAGCAGACTAAATAAATGGCCGGTAAATTATGGTATGGTTTTAGGTTAGGTTAGGTTAGTTTAGTTTACTTCTAAGTTTTAACTGCCAAACTTGTTACGCAACTTATTATGTAACGAGTGGGGGGGGGGGGTTGTTGTCCTCTTGTAAAACGTTACGATGCGGGACGGGGATTGAATCACGCTTATTGTTAAGTGTTAAGTTTTAGGTATAGTCACTGGGAGGTCACCTTTCAGGTGGAGGTGTAAAACCTCTCCAAAAATTTCGTGACGTAATTCTTGAACGCTCTCTTACCAAAACTACTACACACAACTGCAACATATTTAGGGGTATTTGTAGTTTGTCCCAGGGGGAGGATTCTGTAAAAGTTGGCATTACTGCTCTGTTTTGTTTTTTTATGTAATAGGAGGCAAACGGGCAAGAGGCTCACCTGATGTTAAGCGATACCGCCGACACTGACATTGCCAGAAGGCTCGCGAGTGCGTTGCCGACCTTTCAAGAATTAGTACGCTCTTTTCTTGAAGGACCCTAACTCCAATTGGTTTGGAAATACTTCTGTTTTTCATAAATCGTTAACATACCTTCATGTTTCTCCCAGCCGGGCGGCAAAGTCTCCTTCTTGGGCCTCAACTTTACAGGAATGGCATATAAGTCATCATTGGGGCCCTCGGCGCAGTGCGGCACCGGGCCAACAGCAGCGTGTAGCTTCTCTGAATCTTCGCGGTCAGCTCGCTCCTTTTCTGGAGGTGGTGATTCCTCCCCCCCATTCTGAGACGGCGTGATAAGGCCGCACTTTTCGCTGTAAAATTTTAGATATTTATGAACTAAATGTTAGATTATTTATTTAAATTATGTTCTATGACATTTGTAAATGTCTCTATAGGTTAATTATCTACTAAGAAAAGCTTCTTGAAGATCGAATTACTTATATAATATAAAATGCTATTCCGTAATTGCAATAATTAATCACGAATTGTTATTTTTAGCGGTAGAAGATGTACAGTGACCCCACATCTCTAAGCACAATGATCATGGCTTTGGCATGGGATGCTGCTTGTGTGGACACGTTAGCCCCGTCTCACCTCCCTCGGACAATCAAAGAGTGTTGGCCAGCCGCAGATCAGGCGGAAAATAATAAAAAGCTCAAATATCTGGTCAGGTCTTTCCCCCAACTTTGATTTTGTTCCGTTTGGAGTAGAGACTCTTGTGGGTTGCATGTGCGCAGGTGCTAAAGATTTAAGTTAGCGTCTGACAGCACCGGTGATCCAGAGCTGGTGCGTGCTCAACGAATACGTATCGCAATACAGCGAGGAAATGCTGCCATCATTAAGGTAGCCAAAGGGACCAAACTTTTTAAATTTTCTATTTATTCATATTATTAGTCATACCTTCGTAAGGTTAAGAATAATTTGAATACTTCACAATTAATATTTAATAATTAAAATAAATGCGATAAAATATTTTCTTTTTCGTTGATACTCACTTTACTTTGCCAACTGGTGAAGAAATCTCGTCCTCAACCCTGTAACAATAAACGTAAAGACTACAGCACTGATAAAAGCACAGAATATAGTAAATGACTGTTGTTTAATTTCCCAAAAATATACAAAATCAAAAGGGATTTCACTCCTTCCTCTGGCTTTATTTTAAATAAATTCCACTGTCCACCAATAATTACAATAGTATCAAATTAAGTTTTATTGAGACTAATATTATGTAAAACTTGACTTTACAAAGTGAGGAAAAAAACAACAACATATACCGAAACCATCTGATAAAAATACAACAGATAATTATTGTATGGTTCTGATTGAAGGCATCTTAAAAGATATTAAGCATATTAATAGTACAGGTAACAAAACCTACCATAACAGTTGTCACTATGTTTGTGGTTCATTTATTTAAGCCTTGTACTGTATTTTTTAGATATATACATTGTTTTATTAAGACATTTATGTAAATAATTTAGTTTGCCTGGCAGGACTTCAAATGACCTTATAATAGCGGGATCCAATAATATCAAAATTAAAATCTCAAGACAAACAATCCGCGAAAATAGAGGACACCGTGAGTCTTCATCTTTTAGTCGATTTCAAACTCCGTTGTCAAATGAACACAGATAATATAACTTTCTCTACAGCTGTCACACTTTTTGACATTCAACACCTTTTGTCTTCAGTCACCGTGACCACGCACGCTGTAAAGCTTAAAATTATGGAAAATAATTATAAGTTTATTACATAGCTTCAATGCTTTAAAAAAGTATGTGTAAAAGTTATGTTATTAACATAGACAATACTTATAATAGTTATTTACTGGCAATACTAATATCGATGACAGCGACGCTCTAACCGGCCAAGAAAAATCTGTGCCACTGAAAAATAACTTTAATCATTAATCTGTCAAAAAATCCATACCTAAAAATACAGATACACCTCAGACACGTGACACAAAACGATCACAGATTAGACGACGCAACGCTAAAGTAGGTTGCACATATGTTTACGCTCGGAGTTTTTAATATATATAATATATAATTATAAATGTGTTATATTTATGTGTATTAGTGTTATTTTAGTATGATAACGTAAAAATGCTTGACTTTGTTTACGTTAATATGTAGAGTCATAGTGACGCCAACTGGTCTAGTTGCCGATCTTTACTAATCGTAATTATTTTACCTATTTTATAAAGAAGACATTCAAAGTGTATACAAACGACTATGTCTGTCTCAACTAAGTATAACGTATATGAAATACAAATAGGCAGGAGGCTCACCTGATGTTAAGTAATACCGCCGCCAATGGCCAAAGGGCAATGTCAAACGAGTACGGTCTTGTTTTGAAGGACCCTAAGTCGAATTGGTTCGAAAACACTTCAGAGATACCACATAGTGTTGGTGCGCGGCGAAAACTGCCTCAACACTTGTGTTAAGTGTTAAGGAAACACTTTTTAAACGGATTGAAGCTATGTATTATTATTAAAAACTTATAATTATTTACATAATTTTAACCGACGTTTCGCGTGCTTTACAGCGTGCGTGGTCACGGCGACCACGTTCGAATTATAATGAGTGTCCATGGGCGGCGATATCAGTTAACCTCAGTCGTAAGTAAGGCTAAATTGTAATCCATATTAATAATTATTCTTAACATACGCCTTACACTTGTTACATTAATTTAACAAGAGTCTAGTAAATTAACCACGAAACGGCTTTATGACCAATCTCGGAGTTAATAGCACTTCATTCGACCATTTTATGTTCACTCAGTGGTCGGTATAATTATTTTGCTGTATCTTGTAGAAATTCGTGTTATTTATTGTTCATGTCAAATTTAACAGTTATATGGTGGGTTTAAATTGAATTAATTATTTTGTCTCAGCGTTTCTGAGGTATCCGTGTAGAAGGTTCTGGAATTTTCTGTAAAATTTTATACTAAAACGTTCTGGTATTAGCCAATGTTCAAAACCGGTGATTGTTGTTTTTTTTTTGTTATGATTAACGCAATAATATAATTATAATTTACATGACTCATCCAAAATACTATTATTTGCCGATGATATTAAAGTTAATTAAGACAAACAATTACTGTCTATTTATGCAACTGGATTTGGTTGAAGGAAATTTACTCCAATAAAGTTATTGGACTGAATTGCCTCTACGAAAACAACGCTCTGCTATATCGAAACTTGTTAGGCGCGTAGGCAAAGTCTGCAACCTGGATATTTTGTTTGTTCTGGTTTTGCAGAGGATATTCGGAGTATTATAGATGCTGTCCTTAGGTGAGGGTGTGTCCTGCGAAATTCAGTTGGTCTTTGTACTGCCATTTCCCTAATGGGAAACACTATTCCTCATTGGTAATCAATTGATGAAACCTGGTGCATAGTATGGTATTATCGTGGTAATGATTGTAAATATACAAAAGAAGTTCCTTAAAACCTTATTAAGTGATGATACTCAGATAAGATAACTCTCAAAGGTTACCTTATTTTCATACTATCAAACATCTATCATCCATACATAAACTGTATGGTTCCTGGGCCTTCGGGGTGCTCTAAATAATAGAGCATTTTATTTTTGCTCCATATTAACCACTCCAACAGTAGATTACAAGGGAAATAATCAAAAGTTGATTGCAATGTAACGAATGAATGCAAAGTAACTGATGAAGCTTAAATTATATGTATCAAGGAATTTATAATTAAGTTTGTTATGGAAGAGCTGGGAACCCTGACAGAGGTATTTTTTTTACTTTAAAGGGTTCCCAAATCTTACACATTGTATTTCATATGTACTTATAATATAAACACATCTTTTTATTTTTTTTATTCTATTTTTATAAAACTAAGAAAGCCGATAAATGAAGAAAATCTGACTGAGGAAAATGTATAGCCTTGGCTCGTACGGTAATTCTACACAAGTTTTATAACTTTATAGAAAACAATTTTTAAACGGATTGAAGCTTTGTATTATTATTTACATAATTTTAATTAAAGGTGTATAATAATAATACATAGCTTCAATCCGTTTAAAAATTGTTTTCTTAATGTGTAAAAGCTATGTTAACAAAAGACAAACTTTATAGAAGTAAAGCTTTGTGGTTAAAGAAACTTTGCAGACGAAAGTTTTAATTTGATTAAATTGTAAATGTATATAATCAATAAATGTACTCAGTCAAAACAATAATGCACTAACAAAGACGTTTTACGTTTTTAAAGTTGTGTTTACAACTATCAGGAATTTTAAATTATTAAAAACAGTTAAAAAAACATGCCTGTACGAAGGGATTCAACACAACTGGGGTTGCATGTAGCAGCACCAGGATGTATTTAAAAAGTTGTAACTCCATATCAAACTACTTAATCACATTCCTAGTTATAGACCACTGCCGCGTAGTTCTTTCAAGAGGGTGATAACATTTTTAATGGCAAGGTGCTTTTTTGATATCAATTATAAATAACTTAATTGTTCCTATTCGACATTATGATGCATGCCATTTGCATGTCTATTTTGCTGATTGTATGGTTTTTCATAATTAATCAAACTGAGTGTACCCCTTTTTTTACAAATAAATGATTAATTATTATTATAAGTAATGTTGGCCAATCAAATAAACAACAATAGTTTGAACCAATTTCACTTTGACGGTATGAACTTTGTGACATTTAATGACAATGACAACAGACAGTATTGCTTCAACATTGCTACTTATCCAGAACTTGACATATTCGGTGGTAGTCTGATCAATTGCAATGACGGTACCTCGGACGCGTACGAACTTACTCAGTGAAGCACCATTTACGCGTGTCTTGCCTACCGTAATTATTATTGATATGTTTTTATTTGCACACTAACTGAATTCACAAGAATTGCATTATTTATAATTAGTTATAAAATGGTTTAGATTTTAAGTTTTTACTTGTTATGTTTATATTGCTTTTAGTTTAGTTTTCTATTGTATTAGTATTAAGTTACTGTAAAAATAGGACATAAGGAAATTAATAAATAATATTAAAAAGCTTGCTAAGTGCCTACTGATACCTAATCCGGTATTTTACTGATTTTTAGCAAAAAAATACTAATAAATCTAAAATTTGAATGTCATGTCTTTTAGAAAATATAGATTGCGACATATTCTGTAGATATAGTATTATATATGTGAGCTTTAATAAATATATAAATCTCATTATTCATCTACAAATTCTGAGCTACTTTTTCAGTATATGTACCGCCATTGTTTTTTTAATACAAAAGCTTATTATTGAAATATTTATTTTTTAGTTTTCTTTTGTTTGGAAAATTAAAATCACTTTTCACATTAATATCCGGGAGAAGATGTTTTTCAGTAAATCTCGAAAACTATGCAACATTTGAACGGACAATTTGTATCGTTATAGTCAACCTAATGTAGAATGTCCTGTGATGGCAAAAGGTTCGTGAAGAAAAAGATTGGCTGACGAAGAGACTGATCTAGCCCAAGATATAACAACTCTTAAAATGGGTGGCAGTGGTCCATACAATGTTATTGGAGAAAACAATAATGTTTGATGTTTAAAGAACTTTATTTCTCATTACAAAATTATATTTTGTTTTACATGAGAAACATGTATATACGTCCATATTTCAGTCTAGTAGATTCACTCTGACATGTATTTTTAATGTTCATCCTCATTTAATGTTCATCATGTTAAGTAAATAACATTCGGCAAATGGGGTTTCATCTATTAGCTTACGTGATATCGTACTATAAAATAAGTAATCAATGTTGTGAGACAAATTTAATAAAAAAATATCTTAAATAGGACACAGATCTATTTTAGTTAGTTAGTACAATTTCAACAACAATTAAAAATAAATAAATAAATTTATTCAAGGCAAGAGGCGTCCCGACAACCGCCGAGGAACTGTTTAGACTAGCACAAGAAACTTGATAACAGCCAACCTTTAACAATAATAGGACACCAGAAAAAGAAATAAATGTAAGCTAATAAAGCTCTCGACAAACTAGTTTCAAAAGCTTACATCGTAACACAAAGCTCATCTCCCATAGAAACTGCACTTTTAAAAGCTCAAAGTCCTTTAAAAGCGCATCGTATCTCCGTTTCGGTGTCAAGTCTTTACGAGCTCTCTACTCGTGTCAAGAGGTTCTTTTGTTAGCTTCTAACGGTAATTTTAGACTTCAAAAAGAGTTACCTGTATGTAGTTGGATATAGGGTGATCTATTAAGCGTGATTTTTAAATTTGCACGTCCTGCAACATGGACAGGTCTGTGTATTTATTTATTAAAGTACAGCATCGTACATAATGCTATATCTACAATGTTAGAAGCTATCATATATGTACAAATAATAAAGATACAAAGAAATAAATAACTAAACAGGAATATATCAAATATATACGGCTTTTTTTAAATCGCCATTACAGAATATGTCAATATAGGCGAGGGTATAATTTTTGTTGTATTAAAATTTGTGTTTCTTAAACTGTTTTTTGGAGTTTGTGATTGATTTTATCGCGGAAGCTATAAATTACGTAAACAGTCTAAAATTAAACACACAGATGTGAGCATTGAACACTATTTTACTATCTTCAGCAACACGCAAAAACTTCATGTATTTTGGCAAGTTTGTTTACAACATCCTTATCAATTATATTACAGCGTATTTTTCATATATATTTCCAACAAATATACCGTGCGAAATTGACAATATTCCTAACCTACAAAGTAATAATAATAATTAAAAAATTGATAAATCTAAAAAGTTTGGAACCCTGTGGCAGTGTAACCTGTAATGGCAGCGCCTCGCTGTATTGCGATAGTTATTCCTTGATCAAGGAAACCACCAGCTCTGGAGCCACCGGTACTGTCAGGCTGTCTGGCAAACCTCAGCAATCATCACACTATTGGTGACGACGTACAGAGTTTATTGTGATCATACACACGCGACCGGAGAAATTTTATAATAATGCAGACCATAGCATATATATATATATATATCGCAGTAAAGTAGTTAAATCAGAGAGTTAATTGAATCTCTAGACAGTTAATTAAAAATCGATATTCATTCGAGTTGCTAAAGTTCCGTCAGACAAGTGAGTGAACGAAACGTTTGACGAGTTTCCTAAACGTTCTATATTTTATTAAATAACTTTTACTGTTTGCTACATTGTTACTTACTAGTACTTATGAAAATTAATTTTGAAGGCCGGCAACGCACTTGCGAGCCTTCTGGCAATGTGTGTCTGTGGGTGTGTAACATCAGGTGAGTTTGAACGTTTGCCTCTAATTAAATTAGAAAAAAAATCTTTAGAACATTGTTTAAAGTCAAACAAAAAATAAGATCTCTTTTCAAGTGAATACAGTGTTCGTACGTCTAGAAACTAGACAATCGTCAACTCGTATACAACTTTGATAGTATGCAAAACTTCGTTTTACATACAAACTTTTATTTTAGTCAATACATAACGCTTTGTATCGCGCAGCCCGGATATACGACGACCAAAATTTAAGCCCTGACTTGTTCAAGCTATCGCGGAATCTTTATAGTATTAAGAATGTCCTTGTCGAAATCACCTGCATCATGATCACACCCCACCTTCACACCATCACGCTTACGCATACACATTAGCTAGATTACGTAATTAATATTCCACGAAAAAGATGTAAGTAAATTTAAATAGACGCTGAATTTTTACGTCAAAGCAAATACAATATAATATGTCTGTCTCACTGTCGTCTGTTGTTTGTTTGTTTCATACATTTAAAAACCATTCGAACATAAACTTTCATTGTTTCACTTCTCATAAAGCGAATTTAATAAGCATACCGAGCGCATGCTGTGTTCGTTCAATTATCTCGCGAAATTATTACGAGCATGACCCACGGTTAAACATTCCTTTATTAGTAATCTTACAGCTATGTAACATGTTATAAAATATACAAAGCCAAAACAGATTACATACTGTCAGTACTGTCTTTCCCATTTAACTCTTTAATGAGCGCCTGTGTCGCCTTCAAGTAGAATTGGATACAGACCACAGGCCAAGAGGAACTCCAAAGAGAACAAAATTAAAGTTGAAGCAAAGACTGATACTGCAGCTGAGTTTCATCGTCAGACGTCAAGGCAGGATACAAAATCCATATTGCCTCGACGTCCGTCGTTCTTAAGCCACACAACTGAGCGTTTCTTAAGGCTATATGGAACCAGCTCCTGACTGAAGCATTTCCGAACCAAATTCGACTTGAGGTCCTTCAGGGTAAGAGCGTACCAATTCTTAAAAGGCCTTGCACATGCGGGCTTCTGGCAAAGTGGGCATGGGCGGCGGGTATCACTTTGCATCAGGGGAGCCTCCTGCCCGTTTGCCTCCCATTACATAAATATATATATTTATTACCAATTTGTTGCATTACAATAAAAAATTAAAGGAAAGGAGAGCAACTGGTATATAATATAATATAGTGCCTAAAGTATACAACTTGATCAAGTTATAAAACTCGAAAACACGTTGTTGAGCTTATAAAGCTCGAGGCAGCTTTATCTTGCACGTAAAATGTACTTTGTAACAGGAACGAGGTTTGTCCGATACAGATTATACGATGCATTGAGCGCCAAGTCCAAGATAGACGCTTAACGCGATAAAAATATTCTTCTAAGGCACCGAAATTAAATAACGAAAATATATATATACAATTATGAACCTTCCCTTACCGATTTAGGGCACCTGTCAGGCACGCGATCACACAGATCGCTAGCCGCAGCTAGGCAGCAGGTGAATGTCAAAATATCTCTTTTCCTATTTCTCTTACCGTTTGAAAAAAGAAAACTATTGTAAAAGTATTCCTACGTCGGCTACACAATAGAGGCAACGAAAGCCTAGAGAAACTCATCGTGATTGGTAACACCGAAAGCTAGATCGCGTTCGCCAACGGTAGACTGATTAAGTCAAAGCCTCGTCCTTGGTGTCCAAATCATACTTGGTGGAGGAAATTTTGCACCTGATCTTATTATACAACAGACCACGATATTCAGACAGGTGTTACCCAGAGAGAGGAATTGAAAAAGTAACTTTATTCTAGAACCAGTTCCGTCTAGTGCTAGCAGCACTAGCACCACCTCTTTCATCCAGGGTTAAGCGCGTGTTAGAAGAAGGAAACAACATGGCTTCACAAAGTTTGGGAGTTGACGGGTATTGCAACTGCAGAAGAGTTGCTGCATCTGGCACAGGACAAGACACGCTTCCAGAGACTGACCTTAATTTTCATTATTGTTCAGATTTACTTATAAATTTTAGACGCCTGTGGATATAGATAGACCTCTTGGGTGAAGGCCTCCTTCAAGCCTTTCCAATCTCTATCTTTGTTAACAGTCTTCTAGTATTTTCTTGCTTTCTCTATTGAGTCATCAGCCCACGGTCTTTTTGGCCTGCCTACTCTTCTTTTACAGGGTGGAAGGTTTTAATAGAAGTAACAGTTTTGTAAAGGTTATATAAAACTTTGGACGCCATCCAATTTAACCGTTAGTTCTCTGCTTTAATCTAAAATGTTTGCGACTTTACGTTTAGAGACTTTGGCCTGGACCTGGACATTCAGCCAAGTTATATGCAAGGTATTAATAATATTAATCTGTAAGAAGAAAAACTAATTATAAGAAAAATCTGTTTGAAAAATTGAAAAATTTGAAATTTTTTTTAACTAATACGATTTGGGTATAAATTGAAGTCATACATATAGTAAGCTAAATATATAGTAATATATATAGCTAGTACATACTAGAAAATGTGTTTTAAACAGTGTAAACTGTTGCAGATGGTATTTAAGTGTCAAAATCTGTGTCTTCTATTAATTAATTCACTCAAAAAGACAATGGTAGTTTACTTACACCTTCAAGCACTTAGATTTCTCTTCGTAGATAAAAAAAACAATTGAATAATTCTATAAATTTAAACTACCGCTTTTAAAACTAAAGAACGAGTATAGGAGACGACTAAAGGGCAGTAATCGCAGCCCATGGACACACAGTGGGTGGGTGCAAGGACGGCTGAAGGAGGAGTATACTCTTTCTTCAAACATTTAGTCACATCTTTCGGGAAAGACGGGAGTCAATTCCACAGTTCGCAAAAGAAAGCTCGTCACTTTCTGTCAAACTGAGTTAACGCTGTGTAGAAAAGAGACAGACTAAGTTAATTGCAACGGTGTTTTGCTTAAATATAAATATAATCGCTGCTAACTTGGACCCCACGCCGTCGAACGTGCCTGGCTGCGACTGCTACGGATGTGTGGCCATTAAACCAGCATTTAAGACCCAAAGTTTCTAAAATAACTTGTAATAAATTCTAACAACATATGTAGATAGGGATATGCTAACTAATTAAAATTTATAAGGGGTTTTAAAAGTAAAGGATTACGCATTAATAATAAATTATATTTTTATAAATATTATATATATAAATCTTATGAATAATTTACGAGTTGCTTATGCTCGTATATTAAAAGTCGTTTAACTCCTCTGAAATACATGTATTTATATGTATTATAATCTATTGTAGGATGTTCCAGTTTGCTATATAATTATTTAACATTTTTATGTATATATAATGTGTCTACAATACCTGAGCATTCTCGTCAAGTAAAAGAAGACAAAACACGGAATTCTTTGATAACTAAATTCCAAGCTCTTATTCAAACACATTTCAAATTTAATAAAGCAAACAAGTATTTCCTATTCCAAATTTGAATTTAAATAAAGCAAACAAGTACTTCCGGTTAGGTTTCAAATTTGAAATTTTAAATAAAGAATTGCGTGTCGCGTGTCGTGGCCCGGAAGCGCGATGCATCACCGATCGATGCACTGCGACTGCGCTGTACGCAGGTCGCTGATCCTGTGACGCAATCGTTGGCTATTGATAATTCGGTCAAACGTTACAATCGTATCTAATATCAAGATAAACACATCGTGAATGGAGGGCACCTCAAGGCCGATAACTTGGACCCATCAAGTAAAGGCCCTTAAAGGTCTTACCATCACCAACATGACAGGTGAAAGGCTTACCGAAGATAGAGGAGCGTGGAGGAAGATGCGCGGCATTATAGCACGACCTACAGAAATGGCCGGACTGAAAAAGAAAAATCTAATATCATGGACTTTCTTCCAACTTTGGCCGTAACCCTTGGGCCGTAGGGTTCAAGTGCACAAGCGCTAATTAAAGATTTATGGCGTCTGGTAGACAGTACCGGTGACCTCGGAGCTGGTGCTTACCTGGCTCAACAAATAAGTATCGCATTGCAGCTAGGAAAGGCAGCCAGCCTTAAAGGTACACTGCCACTGTGACCAAATTTTTAAAATCTGTTTCAATTATCTTTTTATTAATGTTTATTATTATATGTATTAACCAGTTATCGCTGGACCATTCTGTTATCAGAATTCAGTTACCGGTTAAAAACTGAAAACGGTACTTGAGCTTTTACAAGTGTGCTTGTGTGCCGTTTCGAATGTCATTAGTGGAAGTCGAAGCTTTTCGTTTAAATTATAACGAGCGAACGAGCTTTTGCCACTATTTCCCTTTGAAGTTTTTTTAAGTTTGGAGATTGTTTATCTTACGTATTTCCCAATCTGGTGTGCCATGCCACCATAGCCTTGTTGAAATTATTTTATATTATATTATATTCACCTCATACACCTATTAAAAATAGTAGTTTATAAGTAGTAGTAATCGTAATTCAATTTATTTCCAAAATGACATTTTTATATCGTTTCAAAAGTAAAGTATCATCACACATTCTTTTTAAACTTATGATGATGAGAACGATGATGATAAGTGTGTGGAACAAAGGTGTGGTTGACTGCACTGGAGAGGAGGTGGAAGAATTCGAAATTAAACATAGATAAGAAATAGTCTACTCAAATAAGTAATCGCGGAGAAGCTAGTGTAATACTAGAAAAAGCTTTTGATTATTTTATAAAACGTATATAAGTGGATAATATAGAGTTATAATGAAATTCTCTACAATTTGAAATATCTCGATGACCCAGGAACCGTACATTTGGGACTACACTGGCAATCCATTGTAGACTTAATAGTAATAGTGAAAAATCTCTGACATTACCCATAACTGGAATGCGCTTTTCATGCCAAATGTCTGATTCACTGTGACCTATGACAAATAGCGTAAGGTCATGGACTTATGATAAACAGGATGTGATAAATGACATTGTCAGCTGATACATTGGTAATTTATGACCCGGCTTCGCCTTACTTCTAAACATTTGGTTTGGTTGGAAAATAAATAAAAATATGTAATACCTAAAATCTAACATCTAAAATATAACTTTTTATAAGCCCATAATTATACTATATAGTATATAATATTAGGCCTATAAAATATAATTCAGTCGTACACGCTCTCTCACACACAAACACAAACAATTAGTGTACATTTTATTCATTATTAAACATTTGTTGTAATTTTGAATATATTTGACAAAAAGCTAAAGCAACCGAGTGACAATGGGCTGGTCAAAGACAATACCTGGAAAACAGATTGACGTACACAATGGAATACACCACCCGGAAAAAGAGTGGGAAGGCCAAAAAGAAGGTGGACTGATGTCGTGATAGAAATAGCAGCATTTGGCAGACTATTGGCAAAGATAAAGATGGAAATGGTTGGAGTCCATAACCACAGAAGTAACATTTACCTATAACTACAGAGTATGGAAATAAAAAAAGCTTTAATTATTACAATAAGAGGTATTTATACATTTATTTTCTATTGTTTTAGGGCCGTGTTAGCCTGCTGGTTTCAGCATGCGACTGGATATACACCAATGGACTTGCATTGCGCGTATTTAAGATTGGCTCGAACTGTAAATCAAAACATAATGTGGAACCCGGCATGGCTAAATAAGTCGAGCGCGTGTGTCAGATACAGGCTGATTACCTACTAGATGGACAAATTTGTTGGAAGGTCGTGATGCTGTCCACTTATACTTGTCTATGATGCACTGCATTTGAATTTGGATTATGTTTTCCTTTACTTTTGCGGTGTCATTTATAGATTCATTATATATTTTCTCATATACAAGAAAACAATGTTTTCAAGCATTATTTACGTTTGATTTTATTTATATAGCCGCTAGTCCACCCTATCAAAATTATCATGAAACACATTCAGAAATCTGAGGCCCAGTCCTAAAAATATTCGAAGAAGAAGTCGAAGTAAGAAATATAAATGGGGAGAAATTGGCTGTGCCAAAAACCAATCTGGAACTGTTGAAGAAAAAACAACTTTTGTATGGCTATTAAGGTTTACAATAATTTACCAAAAGAATTAAAAGATCTTCCGACTAAAGTTACTTATGGAAAAAATGTATTACTCAATAAATGATTATTTGCGTGAGACACTGTAGTCGATATAAATTTAATAACATATGTACGATACAAATAATATAAGAATTGAGCAATTTTAATATGACTAATAATGTAAAATGTAAAACTCCTTTAAAGACAAATTTGCGCGCTATTGTGGGTGGCATGATATGCGAACTTACTATTACCCCACCTTTTTGTACCATATTCTTGCAATAAATTATTATTATTATTAATAAGTTTTTCGTGTGCCACGACTGACACGATCAACAACTCTGTATGTATTATGTTAGTGTTGTGTGTTTTTAATGCTATGAAAACAGTAAGATGGAATTATTAATCAATCAACTCCAGAATCCTACAGGACGCCCTAAAAGGGCAGTCATGCGACTCCATGGACAACCATTTTAATGGGTACCGGCCGTTGAAGGAGGAGCAGGTTTAACTTGCAGGTGGCAGGTTGCAGGTTCGCTTCGAAAACGAAGTGTCTTGTGTAATGGACTGTGTAAGACTTCCAGCCATCAAGGTGCCGCTACTTCTGCTTGTATAACGTATGAACTTGCTCGTACTATAAGCTGTGCCTAATAAAACCTAATTACATTAAGTGTTTCTGGACTCATAAGGAATTAACATACCTTCTGTTGTCTAGATAGTTGTCGTAGTCGTCCGCCATTTTGTCGTCATGCATATCGTAGAGATCACTGTATATGGCGGACTCGAGGCGCGCCGGGTCCAAATGATAGTTTGGATTCTCGTAGGAGAGTAGACCATTCTCTGGAAAGGAAACTGGTGTTAAAGTGTTATCATGGTATTTCTGCACATATTACGGCAACAACACGAAAAAATGTTTGCTTCATCATCGGATGTCGAGTACGAAATTACACCGGCATCACCTCGACATCCGTTGTTCCAAAACTTAGCGTTTTTTAAAACATTTTTTGCCGTGTAAAAGTAAGTGACTTAGGGCACTACAAGAAAAGCATGTACCAATTCTTGAAACCAGCAACACGAGTCCTCTGGCATTAAGAGTGTCCATGGGTGGTATTACTTAACATCAGGTGAGCGTCCAGCCCGTTTGTTCCATTAAAAGAAGCCTTCAAGAGTTAATAAATAATATTTTGATTATAAAGACTTTGATTATAATGTTTGTTGAAATTTTCCATAAACCGTGTTCAAAGATTTGTTCACATGTCGACAATGTGAACATTATATAAGACATGGGCAGATGAAAACAAACTCTAAGGCTTCACCGGTGGAGGCCTTACATATGCTGTCTGAGACCTGGCTCATTGATATTCCGTTACAATTCTAATTAGACACGGATAAATTACAAAACGCCTTCATTTGTAAGGTGTACCTCCTCAAGTTTTCTTTGTATCATGCCTGCGCTGACAAGCCGAAAACTAACATCATTTACAGCGTAAATGGCCATATTGCAAGATGTACAGATAAATGATGGATTGCCGAAGCCACCCGCTGGAAGAAACCGCCAGGAAAAACATGGGCCACTAAAGCAATAGGCTGACGATATCGTAAAATTTTCAGGAGAAAGGGATGGAGGAATCTAAGAACCCAAAAGGAAAGTTCAGGAGGTCTCTAAGAAACTAATATAAAATTTGAACATAATTCAATGAAAAGAAGATTTGTGAGAAAAAAATCCTATTAAATTAGATAAGGTAGGCAAGAAGTGCAAAAAAACCCATTACATATAATTAAGACAAAACTAAACAGGAATAAAAGAGCACACTAAATTAAAATAAAAAAGGATACAAGAAAAATCATAAGTAAAATGTGCACACGAATCACGATAATTTAAGAGCAGTATCACGTCAGTTAGTAGTTAGTAAGAAAGTTAGGGATACGATGTGGACAGGTAATGTTTGTACAGAAGATAGAGAAGGAGCTAAGCGCATAGAACGATGTCGCTAATGAAAAAGGATTGACATATTTATTAGCTTAATTCAGCTAATCTGTCATTTTCAATTTATCCTGTTAGGCTGTACGCCGGGTCAACTAGTTTTATATACCCCGTATCTACCCTCAAATTTAGATACAGCCGAGAGAGCTTGCGGCGTTTTAAGAATTGTCCGCTCGTTTCGTGAAGGACCTTAAGTCGAATTGGTTCGGTAATACTTCAGAGGTCCATTGGCTCTACGTAGTTGTGGCCTTACAAAACACTCAATTCTGGAACAACGCACGTCGCGATTGATAGTATTTTTAATTCAAGAATTATCGTTCTATCGTATTAGAATCTGGAAATGGAATTATGCTTGAAATAAATAGATGTAAATATTGGACAACACTAAGCAATGTAATTTTTAATTTCAAAAAGGAAGCTTTTTTGGTGGATTTTTTAAGTTTTATTTTCCAATCAAAATAAATAAGGAATATTGTTATGTAATACTTTTTAGTGTATTCCGGGCCCGGAATTCCCGAGGCCTGGGGGCCAAGGAGTGGAGGCCCCACTAAAATATAAATTCAGATCAATTATTTTTTATTACTATATAACTAAAATATGCTCATGTTTGTACAAAGGTAAAGGAAAAACAGCGAAAATTAAAAGCTAGTGGAGCCTCTTCCCTCTTGCCTCATCCGGTCCTAAGTGTCATAGTGAAACAATGTATATGTTATATATACACGATATAAGTAACGCTTGTGGCCAGTATCCAATGGTACTAAACATTAACTGTTATGTGGCAACATAAGCGTCATGTACAGGAACGTATTTTCTGATGCATGTCATAAGATTGTAGCGGGAATGTCTTCAAAAAAATCTTAACAATAAACATTTTTTAATAAAACAGGGGGCAAATGGACAGGAGGCTCACCTCACTCTCTCTTAATGCCAGAGGGCTCGCGGGTGCGTTGCCGGCCTTTTAAGAATTGGTACGCTCTTTTTTTGAAGGACCTTAAGTCTCAAATCAAATAAACTCTGAATAATAGGTATAGGGCTAAAACAAATAAGAGTAGTTGTGGCTAGACAAAAGTACGCAACTATGATATCATCTTAAACAAAAATATTTTTAAGTTAACGGGAATGGACATCTGTCGAAGCTGGGAAGAAATTTGATATGTCAAAAAAATTTCAGGCATTGGACAAATTGTTGCTAAATTATCATTCTAATATTGACAACAGTTATGTCATTTTGACAGTGACAGACAGTTGATAATGACGTAGCAAATAAGCGCAGAGAAATGCACAGACTATCGTGGCTGTATTGAAACGTTTATTCGAAAATAAAACTTTGTGACTTAGGCCACAAACAGTAACGAGTATGTAATATCACACCTAGAGGTGAAACTTTTCTGTTTACCAACAAGTTAGTGTTAATAATGACACTTTAATTTTAAAAAGTCTCTAGTAATGCCCAAGCGATATATATCAGTCTCGTATGTTACATATAAAATATATTCAATAAATCAAAGCCTGTACTATTGCTATCTATGCAGTTTTGCCATGTTATAGGTATTGATTACTAAAAAAAACCATTCGGCCGGGAATGAATCATATCATTGAAGGCGGTTTTGACTGCCACATGAGTTGTGTTTTAATAAAAGGTAATCTGTTGGAGCACCGTCCAGGGAGTACGGTGGATGTCTTAGATATTTGTATTGTAATAAATGAATTTGTTATTCCTAACCAAAGAAGACATATTTGAGGTCAAACTGACAAGTGCGACACAACGCAAATTTATAATATTGCCTAATATTATAAAGTCACACGATAACAAAAACTACGAAGCGTTTAGAGAGAATTCCTTTGGAAGGTTTACGTATATAATACATCACGATTTTAATACAAACCACAGGAGTTTTCTAATGTAACATATTCTGATTATATAATATATATAATATTATATATTATATATATTTTGAAAAAAAAAGAAGGTATATTTTGTTAGTATTTTCTTCAACTTCGATTTGGTTCCCTTTACTGTGGACTCTTGGACCGTGGGGTTCATGTGCACAGGCGCTAATTAAAGATTTAAGTTGGCGCTTGGCAGATGGTACTGGTGCCCCAGATCTGGTGCTTTCGATTAACGAAAAGTATCGCAATACAGCGAGGAAATGCTACCAGCGTTAAAGGATCTCAGAGACCATACTTATTTTTTAATTTTCTTGTTTAATTATTGTATATCTTAATATATATAAATCTCCTGTCACGATGTTTGTCCGCGATGGACTCCTAAACTACTTAATCAATTTTAAATTAAATTGGCACACCGTGAGCAGTCTGGTCCAACTTAAGAGATAGGATAGCTTAGATCTTTAATTATAGTCGCAATTTTATTTAATTGCAAATTATTTGTCTATAATTAATTGACAGTCGCAATTATCTGTTAACAGATGTCGATACTTTTCGACTGGATTGAGTAAGTAATCAATAGATGGCACTGCTATGGTAAACCGACAAACGTGTCTTATAAGCTACAAATTCAATATCATGATTACCACGTGTTATTGAGGCTAAAGTATAAATTAAATGTATTTTGTAGTAAATGAAATACCGTGAAATTCAATGAATTCTACTTTTTTAATTTGTGGTGTTAGCATAGACAACCACGTGTTACTTAGACCGAAGTGTAAGTGAAATTCAAATCATAGTGACGATAATACAGTGAAATTATTATATCGTGTCACGGTATTAAGGCTAACTAAAACCACATTAAGGTGAAACGAAGTTAACTTTTTCTCTCAAAATGGCTGCCCAGAAGAGACCGTTTGAAAGCGATAAATCAAGTTCTTTAATTATTTTAATTAAATACATTGCGTTACAGCACATGTAAATATAGCTGTTAACTCAATGTCATGGTCAATATTTAGTCATTTATAAATGAGTTCACGGCTTCCACATATGCATTCCGCGTTAGAGGGTTCACGTTTAATTGCCCATGTCACGAACGTTTCAGTGTAGTTTTTGCATCACATTTTGATTAATCATAAATGTATTTTTCATAACTCATAAGTGTTTTAGGAATATAACTATGTAATTATGGGCAGAGTATAGCAGTATAGTATAGTATTAGTTAACGGAGGCGGTTGTTAGAGGGATGTTGCAACATGGGAGTGTTCAGAAGAGTTTTTAGGTTTACCCGCAGCTGAGTTTCAGTATCGGACGTCAAGGCAAAATACAAAATACCATCCGTATCACCTCGATGTCCGTCGTTCCATAACTGAGTGTTTTCTAAGGCAGTATTTGCCGCGCACCACCACTATGTGGAACCAGCTGCCCACTGAAGTATTTCCGAACCAATTCGACTTCCTTCAAGAAAAGAGCGTACCAATTCTTGAAAGGTCGGCAACGCACTTGCGAGCCTTCTGGCAATGTGAGTGTCCATGGGCGGCGGTATTGCTTAACATCAGGTGAGCCTCTTACCCGTTTGCATGCTTTTACATAATAAAAAACACTTTCGGTCGACGCTAGTGTTTAAGGGCCTATATGGTCGCACAACTCCAAAAAAGTACATTGTTTCTTTCCATTTTTTGTCATTGTTTCTTGTATGGCGAATGGAAAAAAAAATATGGTGGAGTTGAGTAGTTTATGTATCCATTGAAAGATCGATACACGATTTAAATAACTTCGCTCGATAGTAAAAAAACCAAACATAGGCAATTTTTGACACTTTGAATTAATTTTATGACAGATATAGAAGATGACTTTGAAATTTACACGATATATTTAATCGCAAGCCAAGAAATCCATTTCAGTAATAAAAATTGATAAAATTACATTAATTTAATGTTTTACATAACTAATTGTTATTACGCCGCCTCAGCGCTCCAGCTCTCCAAGGCGTAACGCAATCCACCCCGAGACACTGACACAGCAATTCGTGCTGGGATAGGACCTTAACCGTCTTAAACAAGGGCTTGAATTATATGTACACAGAATTAGGAGTAGTGGCGACGCTGGACTAACTGTATATTATCTGTGGGTTCTTAAATCAAAGAGACCCATTACCTATATGTTTAGTATACCAATCGCTCGAAATATCACGGACAACGTCTGTCGGGACCGCTAGTATATATATATATTTTATTTGTTATGAAATACATTTTATTAATTCGAATTTGACACGCTTTTATAAGTTTGACGACGATGATGACGATGACGGATTCAGATTATTTTGCGCATTATAATGTTATAAAAAAACTTGTTGATAAATTAAAGGATATAATTGAAGAGTTCACTAATACAGTGACCTTTAAGTGTCGTTTGTTTGTATTTTCAGGTGAGATTCAAGAATAATGACAGTTATGCAGCTGAATTTGCTCTGTACACAGTTGCAAGTAAGTTGCATAAAACGAAATCCTAAATAAAATCAGAAAGTGGGTTGACAAACAGTTTTTCACACGTCACTGAACGATTTGAATGAATTCTACAATTGTATGTATTATGTTTGTATTGTGTGTGTCTTCACCTATTGAATAATACAATGTAGTCCATTAGTTTAACTGACAACCCTAAGTGGAACGTCTAGTCTAGCTGCAATGTATTGATCCTGAGTCGACCTTCGACTCGTCTTGAATATGGAATCATGAACATAGGACATTTTCAAAGTATCACGAAACTTAATACAGATTCTTTAATACCTAAGTAATAACATATAATAATTTTATACCTAAAATGTATCTAGTTTATTCATAAATAGACTGTTTAAGTTCGTCTGAACAGTTGAACAGTGTTAGCCTAGGCTTCAGCGTGCGAATCTCATCCCTGATGTCGTAGGTTCGATCCCTGACTGTGCACCAATGGACTGTCTATGTGCGCATTTAACATTCGCTCAAAGAGTGAGAAAACATCGCGGGAAAGATCGTCGACCTAAAGTCGACTGCGTGTGCTTGCTTATTAGATTGGCAAATGATCATGAAACAGATACAGAAATCTGAGGCCCAGACCTAAAAAGAACACCCTACAGATTTATTTTTGATCAGTTGCACAAATTAATGCAGCAGCAGCTTTTGATTTGTTAAGTTTATTTTCATAAATATCGTGTGTTATTATGCTTTGTAAGATTTGGCTTTTAAAAAGATCTAAGTCATTCTTACTTCGACAAATTCAAATAGAAAGTATATATATAATAAAACAGATTTTCACTTATTTACTCTAGTAATTAAAAAAAAACTTGGACAAACATACAATCACGTAATGAAGCACTGGTGTTTACAATACCATATAGGTAACACTGATTTGTAGACAAATATACAAGAACTTAAAATTAAAATACTCACTTTCACGCTTATGTAAACCCATAGTGATGTTTCACTGACACATTGCACTCTCAATTTTCACTTTTAGCACTTCACTAGAATATCAATCGTGTTGTGTAAGCTTTGAATACTAAGTATCTTGGATGTTGACATGTTAAGAAAATAATATGACTTTAAAATTATGTATATTGCCAGTTCTCTAAACTAGATTTCGTTGAGCGAGGAAAGCACCAGCTCTGGAGTCACCAGCACTATCTACCAGGCGTCAACTTAAATCTTTAATTAGCGCTTAAAGCTCACTTGAACCCCACGGCGTAAGAGTCTCCTCCAAAGCGAACAAAACATTTATTTACAAATAAAAAACATTATCCTTTCAGTACGAGGCCAATACTATATTATTTCCAGGAAACATTTTTTTAGTTCAATAGAAATAACCTATCTACTACAATAAAATAGGGGTGATGACAATTTAGGGTTGTATGTATTTTTGTATGCTGTATCATAAAAAAATCAATAATAAATAATTATATAAAAAATTATAAATTATTTGGGGTGGCCACCCCTTATCACTTAGGGGTTGGAAATATAGATAGTAGCCGATTCTCAGACTTACTGAATATGCATAAAAAATCATAAGCATCGTTTCGGAGGAGTATGGGAACGAACATTGTGACACGAGAATTTTATATTTTAGATTAAATACAAAATATCTGTGTGTCTAACTGTGAACTTACTTTACGAACAATTAGAGATGTTGACATCTTTGTGTTCAGCACAAAACGTCTTTTTAATAGGATCTGTGCAACGGACTAGTTCTGGCCTTTGGTGTCGCATATAACCTTGGCCTTGGCCGTCGTACATATCTCATAGGTACAAACAATTCCAGTTCTTGGAGCACACTCGGCACTAGAAGGTATAGGTCCAGACCCAATTACAGGCTGACACAACTTATGCTTAATAAGCCACAACTCTTTCAACGGACCCCGGGTCGAACCGAACCTCTACTGCCGAAACTTGAATAAGCAAGTACGACAGCTTCGTCCAGGATGAGTCTGTATCCAGATTAAGTGAAGTCAATTCAATTAAATTTAAAATCATGGTCAATGCATTCATTTAACTCACAGAATACATATGAACGTCAATAAAAAATGCATATGCTTCTAATTTAACATTTACTGCCAGTTCTCAAATCAGGCGTAGAACGGACAAGAAGAACTGGCTAAAAACTCAAGGTTTTGTCTTACACAATGATTATAAGAAGCTGCAACCAGTTCACCATGTTCCACATGACAGTCCGACCAGTCACCACAACTAGCACCTGTTCAGGAGTATGAATGAGAGAGGAGTGTTCTCAAACTGCCTCGATCTGCCAGTCTTTTATGTCTATAAATTGTATTATATTATATATTGACCTGTAATTATATTAACACTAAAACGAAAAGACTTTCGTGATAGTCGGAGAAAAAACTGTGGAACGAAAAAGTTTCTTATGCTGCCGAACGATTAGGGATATGATTAAGTCGATAAAGTAAGAAAGTAGAGTTTGATAATGCTGCAAGAGTCCAGGACAGCATATAATAACAACAACGCAGCTTCTATCTGTTTATCTGTTCGTGAACTCAAAAGAGCACGGAATAATTTGCGGTTTTCACCACTACCTTAAACTCATGAGGATTTGAATGTACGAAGCCAAGTAATAAATATATATAGTTAAGTAGGAATTAAAGAATTTTCCTTCATAAAAACATATCTGATGGTTTTAATACGTTACGAATAACGGTTATATAAATTAAATTATCACTACAACAAAGACTTACGCAAGTGTCTCACACAATCGCGATTAATCGTGAGACGCGTTGCAATTAAAAATAGGCTTTATGAATCAACAATAAGTGGGAAATACCGAAAAATACAAATTAATTAGTTAACTAGTGTTAACACTAAATAATTACTAGATGGCGCTATCTGTTATTTATAAGGCGCTGTTAATGTTATTTTCAAACAGGATCTGTCAAGCAGTATCGCTCGCACACTCGATCGTACTGTGAAAGGCAATTGCCTACTTTCATGTAGAAAACTAAGTCTTAAGTCTGAAAATCGGCATGACAGGGACAGAGGTTGATAGATTTTATTGTATAAATAATCAGAAAAGAGTAACTTACTTATTATATTAGCGAAAATTAACCCCAAAAAGTTACTTGTAAGCGTTTGGTGGACTAGTGCCGGTATTGTTCATTGCAGTTTTCTCAAATCTGGCCAGACCATTACGGCTGATGTCTATTGTCAGCAATTGCAAACCATAATGGAAAAGCTAGCGGCTAAACAACCTAGGCTGGGCAATCGCTCCACGCCACTGCTACTTCACGACAACGCTAGACCACACACTGCACAACAGACGGCTACTAAATTAGAAGAGCTTCCATTGGAATGTCTTAGACATCCTCCGTACTCCCCGGACCTTGCTCCAACAGATCACCATTTTTTTAGAAATTTGTACAACTTTTAAATTTTATCCCTTGCAAGAGGAAGATTCTTGCAAGGGAAAAAATTTAACTCTGATGGGGCAGTCCAAATCGCCTTCACAGATTTTATTGATTCCCGTCCGACTGGTTTTTTTAGTAAAGGGATCAATGAACTACCTATGAGATGGCAAAAGTGCATAGAAAACAATGGTTCATACTTTGATTAATTAAATATATTATATTTTAAAATATTTGACTTTTTGTTTCTCCCATACAAAACGCCAATTTCATAGGGACCTAATATTTGAAGAGGCGGGAAGACTCTGATTTTGTTTAAGCAGTAATTTGAAATATTAAGTATTATTTGTTGTTTTAAATCTTAAATTTCAGTTCTCTTTACTTTAAACAAATTTAAATATATTTTGTCCATTAATCTACTTACTTACATTCTGTATCATATATATTGTTTATCTATATAATCTGTTTTGACATTGCGTATTGTCTATGTGTTTTGTTTTATAGTATGTATGTTAGCTGTAAGATTACTAACAAATAAATAAATATACATCAGAGGCGAAGACCCAAAGTTGGCGCTACTATATCTATACACATAGATTCAACATTTGTATGGATTATTGCAGACCTCGTGCCCTTCGGAAGCCCCAGGCGATACGCCTCAGCTAACACTAATGCAATCAATCGATTAGGTTCACGATTTTCCTTTCATTGCAACGGATATTTGGTATTAATTATATACTAGTATAAAGATTTGTATGAAAACAAAACCCAAAAACTACTGTATCGCTGTATATGTTTAATCGTAGATAGCATTATCGCAAAGTAACGAAGGCTATATTTGTGTTCGAAAAATTTAAAAATCAAGTCTAATCTAGCCCAGCTAATTTGGGAGTTATATAGCGAATTTGTATCCGGTCGTAGTACTAAAGTAACACTATAGAAGTAATAATTTAATTATATATGAACATTTGAAAGTATTGAAGAATAGTACAAAATATAGAAAGTAAATATTGGTAAAATAATCTAATGCGTATTAAAATGAAATACTGATGTAGAAATGATGCTTCAAGTAATACATTTATTCAATAAATATACTCAGAGAGAAGTCGCAATCAAGATTCTGTTACTATCATGAACACGCTTTGTTTCACTTGAATTACTCAATGCTAATACACCACTTGGAACAATACTCAAACCCTTTAAAAACCAAACCTACAGCCTTCTAGATCTGGCCCTTTCTGTATGTGTGGCGTTATCATTTGTTTTTGTAACAGGTAAGTAGGTGATCAATCTGTGCCGACTTTTGGGGTCTAAAGCACGTCACAATGTCATCCTTCACCGTATGACCGAGTGTTAATAGATAGCATAGTACATTGGCAACATGCTACACTTTATTACATAGTGAACGAGTTAAGACTAGTAGTTACTGGGTCAATCTCGTCTCTATGTTGGATTAAGTACATATGTCCACCACTACAGTCCACTGACCTATTTAGTCTAGTCAGAGAACGCTTTGTTGAGTTAAATAGCATTTTTCTCTCTCATGAATAATAATTTGTTTTTGTAGTGGATGAGCGAACTAGCCATCGGTATAACTCATATTTTCTCTACTTTATATACAAATTGGGCCTTTTACAGATAAATACAGTGTAAACTCCATGTAACTTCCCTTGATTTAACTGGCTTGGGATGGTTTAGCTTGTCTTTCCATACAATGATACACTTTACATAGCATTACACCCAATAACGACAACAATTGAGTAATAAAGTACTATTTAAGTAGATAAAATTAGTACGTTCTCTTGTCACTTTATTATCCTGGCCCGCAATAAACTCTACATGCATACGAACTTTCTAAGAACTTCGTTCTTTTGTTAACAAATTGGGATTGCTTCCATGTGTATACTGTTGTTGACCATGACTTATAAGTTGGAGTCATGTATTAACTATACGTTTTTCTTCTCTCTATAACGCTATAAAATGCGCAGACCCTGCAGTGTCGTTATATAGAGCATACACTGTATTTAGGCATTTATTATTCAGAGTCGAAACATCACACATAAATGCCGATTTCACTTTTCCTTCACCATACGCATTACAATGAGCAGGCTAACTGCACTCCCAGAACCCTTAGAGAAGCGCATTCCAAAACTCTTATTATTTATAGCCAAGTCAATCGCATGAAGCCTACGGGACCAGTCATCAAGGGTATGTGGGGCTGGTTGCACCCGAAAATTAAGAGGAATTGACTGATCCGGCTCTGAGCAGCAGGTAGGATGCTTGGTGCGATTCGTCATCACCGTAATTCTTTTATATAGAAAAACCTTGCTGTTTAATTAAAATTAATTGTTACACGTTATGTTTATTTATTGCGAATTATAAATTTGAAATATAAAAGATAACAAAAAATTGATGAAAAACGTCTTTTTCCGGCAATTGTCCTTGGTTTTTGCAGTGTACAAATTTAATATTTTTTGCTAATTAAAATATAAACATCAGTCGGTTCTGGAAATTAGGATTTCTGGTAGCATCCAAGATATCACTTTTTATGGATACTACATGTCCCTTTCGTGACTGGAACTAACTTAAATTCCCGATCTGGTGGCGAGTGGCCTTACAAATTTGTACAACCTTATAGACTAAGCCTCAGATTTCTGCATCATAATCATTCTATATCGCAATCTAATAGGTCCTCCTAATAGGCAGCCTGTGCTATACACGCCGTCGACTTTATGGTTTCGGCAAGCCGGTTACATCACGATATTTTCCTTCAACGTTCTTGCGAATGTCAAATACATAAACAGAAAGTTCATTGGTGCACAGCCGAGAATCGAAACTACGACCTCAGGGATGAGAGCAACTGCTCCATTGCCTTAACTGTTCTTAATATTATGAAACCACGATAATTTAAACATAACTTTTGCATGCCTATTTTTATATGGTTGATTTTATAATTAATCAGTCTGAATTTCACTTTCTTTGCAAATAAATTTATTATTATTATTGAAATTTGTACAATGATACCGATATTATAGCGCCTTAATACCAAATTCTATAAAACATCGGACAATATCAAAACTCGATTAATATAATAAAATTTGATATAAAAGCTGGTTTAGCAGGATGTTGCAACTTACAATTGACCTTGCATATAGTGAAAGTCATTGTCAAATAAATACTGCAACTTTGTACATATATATTTCACATTACAAACATTAAATCTAGCGTGGAGCTACCCATGTGTTCTCCAAGAAGAAAAGGTTCTCCTTATACATAGGCAATATGACCGACGGCGAAGGCCAAGGTTGTTTGCGATACCAAGGATACAACCAGTATTTTGCACAGATCTACCTTATCAAAGACGTTGCCTACTGAATGCTGCCTCTGACTATAGATATCTTTGTTTATTTACACTTCATTACATCTATAGAAAAACAAAAAAGCCATGTGATGGGTAAAGATAAAGTCCAAAGCTAATAAAATAAAATAAAATAAAAATATAGCAACCTTAATCTAAAATAATACAAAAAAATAAACGAAAAAGCTAATCTCACGGAATCATGAATTGCGATGCAATACGAAAGAATAGGAATTACAAAAGTCAGTCAAGCAGGATACGATAGTTTACTGAGTTCACAGTGGCGATTTTTGTATCTCATGATTAATACATACATCTTATATAGTTTGCGATACGTCGCCAGGATGTTCGAGCGCGGAACAACAATAGATGCTGTATTTATTAGATATCTTGATAATGTTATGTCCAATACTTTTATAACATACTTCAGTTACCATCGACCAATTGTCACAGTAACACCGTCCTCAGAGGCAACATCGAACATAACTATTACCGATGTCACTGATTAAACGAATTACGTAGTCACGATTTGAAATAAATTCCTACATTTTTGTATTTAATGACAATTAATGTTTATTCAATAAATAGTCATCGATATCTGGAAAAAAATCGTAATATTTTATTTTATCATTATGACATATTTAGTTCCTATCACAATATGTTCTTTTCTGCACAAAATAATGTCGATGTTTCACATCTGCCAGGCGTCCCGTGACGGCTTACCGTATTGGTACTACTGTAAGGATAGTGAATGCATTTTTGTGAATAAATAAATTATGTAAAAAGGCTGTATGAAAGCTATCAAGTTGCCAGTTGTTGATTTGAGAACTGGCAGAACCTTCAATAAGCCTTTTTTGATTTTAAGTTAAGAAAAATGTACTTTTTATCTAAAGTTACTGTGAAATCTTTGTTTGAATTTCATTGTTAATTATGTCTTGAAAGAAAACACTTTTTAACCGTATTGAAGCTACGCGAAACGTCGAAAAAAAATTAAATTTAAAATTATGAACAATAATTAATAATACATAGCTTCAATCCGGTTAAAAAGTGTTTTCTTTCAATGTGTAAAAGCTATGTTAACAAAAGACAATACTATGCTAATTATGTTGTCAATAAATATTTGTTGTTTTGCACGCGAAACGTCGGAAAAAAAATTAAATTTAAAATTATGAAGAATAATTAATAATACATAGCTTCAATCCGGTTAAAAAGTGTTTTCTTTCAATGTGCAAAAGCTATGTTAACAAAAGACAATACTATGTTAATTATGTTGTCAATAAATATTTGTTGAACACATAACCAATGGCGCTGACTTTTTTGGCAAGTAGATGATCGTAGTAGTGATCATCTCGATTTCCTCATATAGTTTCTTTTAGCATAACTCACAGTAAGCGTTGGGTCACAGCCGAGAATCGAAATCAATCACTTCATGGATGAGAATCGCACACTGAAACCACTCAACAAATACATGAGTAGTATACAAAATACCCCGTTATACAATTGCACGGTCTTTCATCACAGTGTTAAAACAATTTTATCTGTCGTAAAATCGTATCCGACCTGACAAAATATGTCAACAACACATCTGAACAATGACCGTACGGTATATAGAATATTCAAATATATATATAAATAAATAAATTCCAGATAAGCCGTGTACTGTGTGCTGCAAGGGTTTGAAACATCAGTAATGTGGCGACTTGAACATTAGAGTAGTCCTGCAGCACCTTGCGTGACTCCAGCGTTCCAAATACGTAATCTTTTCTATTTATAGCACTGTATAAAACATAGTTTCTTAGACGAAAACAGAACATTAATATACTTAGCTGGTCAGTGAACCCAATACATCGGCCCAGATTTCAGTTGAAAGGACTGGTTCGAAACCGCACTGCGGGTTTTCCAGATCTAAAACCGCGATATTAATAAGGACTTAAAAACCTAATGGTCTGCTACAGGGTTGATTGTTTCAACCGGACATGTTCTCATTATCTCGAAATGGGCTTTGATTACAAATCGAACCCTATCATCCTCATAGTTTCACAATAGCAGAAGTGCAGATCTCTGGTATATTTAAACCACGCGATATTATAATATGGACTTAAGAGTATCAAATTGTTAAGGACTTAAAAACCTAATGGTCTGCTACAGGGTTGATTGTTTCAACCGGACATGTTCTCATTATCTCGAAATGTGTTTTCACAAACGAACCCTATAGTGAATCCTTCTATTTGTTTGACAATAGCAGAAAGTGCAAATCCCTGGTATATTTAAAAGGCGCGGTGTCAAACCGCTTCCCTGCAGTGCGGCTTCAGTTCAAAAGTGCCATTTATGTATTGTTTGCGCTCTAAATGGTATAAATTCAAAAGACTTATTGAATTGAGGTTTGAATGGATTTAAAGTTGAAACTTGAGCGCTTAATTAGTGAAATTAATTTTAAAGATAGGGCTGTGAACTATATTCTCAATTCAGTCTACGATTCCTAGCATACCCGCCTATAAATGGAGAAATATAGAAGGTATACATATTTAAATCCGAAAAAAGAGGTTATTAGATTTAAATTGACTCACTAAACCTGGTGGCAAGAGAAGAGAAAACCCGGTTGGTGGAGTTGTCAAGGTTGAATCAATAGGAGTTCGAAGAAGTACGAAATAGATTGCGATGACAAAATATACTTGATGAGACCCAAGAGGCTGTATAGCCGTTGATAATGATAATGTGTTTACACACAATATTGTTGTAATTTGCGGATTATTTCATATTACTATGCTTTTTGAATGATGGAAATGGATTTCGGGAGGTCTAACAATTTGGATTCGTGATTCGGGATCATTCCGGTTGTGGACAACTACAGGGACTATTGGTTCTTTGTTAATTTTATTCACTCAATCACTCAATTTTATGTTTGAGTTAATTCATGAATTAACTGAATTAAATTTTTAAAATGTGTATATTCGTGATTTTGTGTTTTCCAAGTTGCTGTTAATATTATTATTATTATAAAAAAGGTGCCGCACACGCGAACAGAATTTGGGGTCATTGCGATCAATCATAATTATTTACTTTTAACGTAACGCAATTAAGGCATATTAGGTTAATAAAAAGATTTATTAAGCTATTATGTGTACACTAGTTATGTCTTTGATAAACAGGGGAACTGAAAGAGTTGAGACTATCTTGTTGAGATTGTTTTTTATACATTAACAATATTTTTTTATTTATATATATTTATTATATATTTAACCTTTGATAGTCAAATTTTGAACGTCCTGTTTCTGTATTTTTTGAAGTTATACTTCTTTTGGTGCGTTAGAGAAAAATGATGAGAGGAAATTTCTACGATGCGCACGCACACAACAACCGACATCCTGAAGTAAGCATAGTCAATATTTTAAAATAGAAAATGTAATTTTTTTAATTATGTAGAAATATTTTATTGTGATATTTAAATAAACCTTATTTTACTAGACATTAAATACTTTTTTTCTATTGTTAGTTTCGTTACTTCCACGTTTATATTGTCAAAGAGGTATAACTTCTAATGTTGGTCATAAGTCACACACACTCATGTCTTTTTTTAATTTAGCAACCCTACAATGCATTTTAAAATTTCAGATTAAATCACTTAAACGGGTGAATTAATCAAAGTATAATTCAAAATGATGATACAGCTAATATACTGCTTCTAATTTGAAGTCTTCATACATAATTCAATTGTCACTCCTTTTGTGTATCAGAATAACGCACCTTTATATTTTTTTATACAATACGTTTCGCTGCCATGCCATTAACAGGTGCCTAGACCGGTCCAGATCAGGAGATTTGCAGAAGGAATTTAAACGTAGCTGGTATGGCTATCATTTTATATTTTATAGATTAGTAGGAGACACATTTTGGCTGTACGCTATTCTCCCACAGCATTCCCACAGATTGCATGACTCAAGAGTTTAGAGACGCAAGCTACTAGGACAGCACTCCTATCATATTTATTTATGCATTAATTAAAAATGAATTAATCTAATTCATAGAAAATATGATATTTTTTAATACGCGCTAGAATTTTTTAATGCGATGTAGCTTAATTTAAGACTAATAATTAACCTAATTTACTAAAAAGGGTCTCTGGAAGTCTCTTTTAAGGGGAAAGCACTCTGTTCTTGTTCTATCTTCTATCACTTAAGACACTAATTCAAATGGTTTTGTCCTTTTCAAGGTATGTTTATATCTTTATATACGTACTACTGTACGTGTGTGTCACTGAATCCTCTTAAACTGGGTGGACTGATTTGAATGATTTTGTTTAGTTTGCGTGCGCCCTGGTTGGTTTAGAATTTAGATTCACAAATCAGCCAGGCAGATGGCGCAGCAGTCGGTACTTACATACTTAATATCCTAATCGCTATACTATATATACATCGCGAACATAATGCATCATTTAGTAACTGGGTCTTCCAGTTTGTGGCTTATCTGGGCGATGTATTATCTCGGTTAAGACAGACTTAGCTTTGAGGAATTGGATATTTACATCAAAAACGTATTAAACCCTTATTTTATTAGTGTATTACGCACCAACACATACTCATACAGTCACACATACTTTACACGACTTTTGTATACTTAACACTAAACAAAATAGCAAAAAAAGGTGGGGCCACAGAGCAGGCATAAAATAATAAACAGCACAATATAAGAGTCTTTCCTCTAAATTTTGTACTAGAGACTCTTGGACCGTGGGATTCAGGTGCACAGACGCTTATTAAAGATTTAAGTTGGCGTCTGATAGATAGTACCGATGAACAGAGCTGGTGCTTTCCTCTCTCAACGAATAAGTATAGCAGTACATCGAGGAAATGCTACCAGCGTCAAAAGTACACTGCCATAGGCACCAAACTTATTAAAAATGTTTTAATTTTGTTTTTATTATTACTATGTAGGTAAAGAAAATTGTAAAATCAATTATACGTATGTAGCATAATTAAATGATTCATACACTACTACCACTTCTTAAAAAAAACTTTTAAACATGTACCATGTACCTCGGAATAATTGAAAGCGGCCTAAGACTTAAAAAGTCGGCGTGTGTCAGGCAGAGGCTATACAATAAAAGACCATGAAACGGATACAAAGATCTGATGCCCAGACCTAAAAAGTTTTAAAGTGAGATTCTGTCATCTAATACGTAGTATATGAGTGGAACAAAGGACCACAAAACCAAGTCCAACGACAGTTCAGGCACCGGCTGACTGATGAAACACTTTACGGGACATAAAACATTCTATCATTGAAATAAATCTTCGTGACATTTCAAATTACTTACGATAAGAAACTGACACATACAATATAAACTTATTTTCATAGCTTACACAATCACAAATCAACGTAAACACACACCTCGATAACTGCGCGTGAACTCCACTTCGCGGTAGAGAGTCGACTGACGGAGCGAGGCAGCGCGGGGCTCTAGGACATGCCCCCCACCCCCCGACACCCCCCCGATAATTAGACGCCCTACGAATTGTTAATGAATTGTGTAATGCCTTTTTCGATATATTACTTAATAGAACCATACATAATAATAGAACCCGGTTTAATTGCCAACCATTACAAAAGTACAATAAACAGCTTGGATTTGTTATTTACATTTTTATTATTGTTTTCCTAATATCCGATCCGATGATTCCGATCAAGACATATTATAAAGAATACTTGCAGCAATAAGAAGTTATACTTGCAGCCAGCCCTGAGAACCACCACAAAAGAGATTTGGAAATATTAGTCTAATTTTGGTGATTTACTCGCTCAACGAATAAGTCAGTGAGTCAGCATTAAAGGTACACCGCCACAGGGTCCAAGATAATTGAAAAATCTTGTATCATAATGTAAGTAGTGTATATTTTATCATGTTGCGGATATGTTAAAGTTAAAACTAAGATCCCTCTTTATTTTGATTATGTCAAACGATGTTGTAAACACGTGTATGTGCGCTGAAATAACTGATGCATTTGATAATCAAAAACATACCAATTCACTTTTACATTTGCAAAGTGAAACGGGGGCGACAAGGACAAATATATACTAATGCAATCGACATAATTCGCATACATTTCAACGAATTACTAAACAGTCGAAGTCACGTTTTGACTTGGCTAAAACTTGGTAAAAAATGGCAAATGGCCTAGTGGCTTCAGCGAGCGACTCTCACCGTGAGGCCGTAGGTTCGATCCCCGGTTGTCAATGGACTTTATATTTGCGCATTTAACATTCACTCGGAAATATCGTGAGGAAACCCACCCAACACCCAAACAACACCCAAAAAACAACACCCAAAAATCGACGACGTGTGTCAGGCAGGATGTCCTATTAGATTGATAAATCATGATGAAGCAGACACAGAAATCCGAGGCCCAGACCTGACCCTACCAGGGTTGTAGCGCCATTGATTTATTTCCATATATTCACTGTAAGTAAGTTATGAGCTCTTCTCTACACAAGCTGTGAATAAAATAAATGTATGCCAAAGAGGTTTAGAGCGAAGCATGTTAAACATAAAGAAAATGGACAAAATAAGAGCCGTCACTAAAGTTACAAACGCTTTAACTTTTGCTGAAAAACTGAAATGGCATTGGGCTGGCCATGTAGCGAGAATGTCTAGCAGGAAGTGGACCAAACGAATTAACCAATGGAAAGGACCCAATGGAAGCCACTGGGAAGATGATCTGAGAAGATCAGCTGGTATAAACTGGCACTCCATAACACAAGACCGTCAAAAATGGGAATCTTTGGGAATTTACCCAAACCGGGGTTCCTGTTAATTCATAAATAAATAATGTATATTTATTACTAATATAATCTACGCTAACATACTAACAAAAATCTATATTTTTGTTTACTGTAATATAGAAATTACCAACTATTGTAAAACAGGAAATAAAAAGGCTTATTATTATTATAATTGTAAGTATGTGAACAATGTTCTGTATAGTTCAGTGATCGGTCTTCTATGCCTGACATGCGCGACTTTGATTCCTTACGATATCTCTTTTCATGTGCTAATAGTAATAAATTCAATGGCTGCCTATCTAACCTATGACCTCATGAACATACCACTGAACTATTACTAACATTTAACTAATATTCATCGTACAGTTTCCTGAGTCGTTTTAGAAACCTTGCTGTGTTAATAATTTATAAAATATGTTTATTATCGAATATAAGATACAGGTACCACTCATTCCACGTCATTAAATTTAAATAAATAGCCATCCCTACTCATCGGCAAAGAAGACAGAGGATGTAGGCCGAGAGAAAAAGCAGGCGTAAAAAACTCTAGGTACTCTTTTAAAATATCAAATCATCGTACAAAATGTCTATGGCAAACATAGTAGAAACCAAAATGGAGAGATACAAAACTGAACGGAAACCTGCTAAATATTTGCAATTATTATTTTCTTTAGTCCAACATATTTATATTGTATATTTCGGATGGTGGTTGTGATGGTGATGTGATGTTGTGATGGTGATTCGTCTTCTTCAATACATAGTTCGTTAGTTGTGTATAATAAAAATTAGAGAAAACAAAATTAGTTCAATTTCCGTTATGTCGATTATTTATCTAGGTAGGTATTAAACATATCACTTTCCCCATACCTTAAAAACAAATATAAATAAAAAACAAATATACCGTTATTAATAAAAATTTATTTGTTTCCGAAACGAGGATATACATTTATAAAATGTAGCCCACGAGATCAGTAGCTAATGACATCAAAACATTATGACTATAATGAAAGTCATACTCATAACTCTTGTGGACGTTACCAATAAAAAAACTTACTAAAAACAGTATAAATTATTATCGTTATATTATTTTAATAACAGTTACAGTGGCTTTTCTATCGATTCAATTTTAAATTGTATTGAGGTCAAGTTCACTATAGAACAGTCATTGTATGTTGTGATACAAACATTTGTATATATAGCATATACAAATGTTCTAATGGAGTTTGGGGTATATAGTTTCATGAATTAATAATAAAGCCCGTTTGTTTAAAAACTTTACAAATGTTTAATATATAGTTATGATTTATACATTTTCTTTTATTGTTATCCTTATATTTCGACTTCCTTCAGTACCATTGATCGGAAAAACTTCACAGTCTCCTAGAGCTTTTTCCAAATATTCACGGCTTCTTTCTCCATTTGCTTCCAGCTAAAGATTATATATAATCTTTCTCTATCCCTATACCTTAAAGTCGCCATCCATACAGTCTGTCTGTTGTCTTTAAGTCCATCTGTTTTCTGGTTATATGCTACGCCCATTACCACTTCTGTTTTAGAGTCCTTCGTTACGAACTAGTTAGTAATTACACAATTTCTTCGATCCGATAAATTTGATGTTAATTGTATTTATGACCTATCTTTTTACTAATTGTTCTAATCCGTTCTGTGACATAACTGTATGGTGATATGTCATTAATTGTGATGTCCACGTAGTCTGTGCCGACATTATGCGTCACATATACGCGCCTTCAGCGGATAACGTACAACTATGATAATCCGTAACAATTCGCCAAGATTTATTAATTTTTTAAGTTTGACATAACACATTAACCATATCTACAGTATTTCAAGATATCTTTTCTAAAATATATGTCAAAAACATTAATGTTACATCCTACTTCCAATTTTAGATTGGATTTTTGCTTGCTAACAAGCAAAAATACCTGATTATTATAGAATGTGTTAAGCTCTGGTTAAGTAGTGATTATTCCGTAATCATAAACAGTTAATATTGGATACAATTCATAATTAAATGAAATAATCCAATATACGTAAGACAAACAGAACACATACCCATTCGTTATTATTATATATTTATTATATTCATTTAAGACAGGGGACAGGAGCCTGAAACTCCTGTTAAGTGATAACACATGGACTCTCTTCTCTTACAGCAAGAATTAGGAATTAACGTTCTTTTCTTAAATAATCCTGAGTCGAATTGCTTAAAAATACTTCAGTATTGTTTCACTGCTTCCACATTTATTTGTTCTGTCCTTATGCCTCCTACAGGATCTGGACCCGTGAATTAAAATATATAATAAATATGTTTAATTTTCATGACTATTATATAACATTAATATCTTATACAATTATTTTATACTAATTTATTCCATATCCATTTTAAATAACTTAGGTAAAGTTTTTTAAGTGAACACGCTGTTTCGTTAGTTGAACCTTGGTATCCCCTGAAGCAATTACACCCACTCATTGTGTCAACGGAATGTGGTATTTATATGGACTTCGTGGGAGGCTGGAGTCATGTATTACAAATGCTTTGTGTAAAGATTAGAAACGATTTTACAAGAAACCGAAAGTCAGGAGTCATTCCTGAATAACAATATCCATCAGTTAGGTCTTATATTTGTGTTCAGAGACGCTCCAATCATCAACTTGAGCGACGCCGAGCCGCCATGCCACCACCAAACGGACAATTGTGTAATGCTCATTAAATAGATCAGTGCTACAACCTTTTTAGTTCTAGGCCTAAGATTTATGTGTCTGTTACATGATCATTCGTCTTAGCAAGTAGGTCATCAGGCTCCTGTGTCTGACACGCGTGATGGACTATTTGGGTCTAAGGCCAGCCGGTTTTATCATGTTTTCCTTCACCGTTCGAGCGAATGTTTAAAGCGCATATAGTAAGTCCATTGGTGCACAGCAGAGGTTCTACGACCTCATGGAGTCGCACTATATAATACTAGCTGCCCCCGCGAACTTGGTTTCTCCTTAATGTGGTTTTAGTTAGCCGTGACACGAAAGAATAATTTCACTGTGTTATCGTCACTATAAAGTGAATTTGATTTACACTTCGGTCCAAGGAACACGTGGTTGGCTATGCTAACACCAAAAATATTAGGAATAATTGAATTTCACGGTATTTCGTTTACTAAAAAATAAATTTAATTTATACTTTAGCCTCAATAACACGTGGTAATCATGATATTGAATTTGTAGCTTATAAGACACGTTTGTCGGTTTACCATAGCAGTGCCATCTATTGATTACTTACTCAATCCAGTCGAAAAGTATCGACACCTGTTAGAATCTTTTGGAGTTAACAGATAATTGTGACTGTCAATTAATTATAGACAAATAATTTGCAATAAAATAAAATTGCGACTATAATTAAAGATCTAAGCTATCCTATCTCTTAAGTTGGACCAGACTGCTCACGGTGTGCCAATTTAATTTAAAATCGGTTAAATAGTTTAGGAGTCTATCGCGGACAAACATCGTGACAGGAGATTTATATAAATTAAGATGTATTTAATAAAAATAATTAATTATCCATATTATCAATTAACCTGTAATACTCAAATAAGTACTCACGATAAATGGCCTACTCAAGAACCAACTAGCTTTTATTTAGCTGGACACAGTTGGGATTTGACTTAAATGTTTCAGACCTCAAATAATAAAAAGGTATTGTAACGAGACAGCTGGCAGGGGCAGATAAAATCTATTGTCTGCAAATTCAACTGGGGTCGGCGACCGAACATTTCGTCCAATATGAAGGACGAAAATGGAAAATTAAAAAAGAAATGGGATAGCTCAAACGAGCCGGAGTTTGCCGGAGTTTAGTTGAGGGTACTGAAGCCCCGGTTTGGTATGTCTACTGTAAACTGGTGATTTAACACATCAAGTAAATGGTTTAATTGTTTTAAGTAAGGGGGCAAACCAGCATGCAAAAAGGGCAGTCATTGCAGACTATGGACACCAATTTTAGTGGATTGCCAGCCAGGGATGCTTCTTTCTTTAAACAATTGGAGGTCGTATCTGGCAGTGCAGACCCTACCGGGAGTCGATTCCACAGTTCCCTAATTCGCAAAAACAATAAGAAGCGGACCGTGGAAGACTCGCAAGCCATCATGGTGATGCTGTTGAAATTGAATGATTCGGAGAGGAATGGGATGCGTCTCCGGGAATACACAACTAAACGAAACCGACACACACATCCAGAAATAGTTGTTGCTCAATTATCCCACCAGAGGACGATGGGGCGTCACTTCCCTACCCTTCAAATAACCCTTGCATTCCACGACACCCACGAATATTAATATCTACCACAAATTCTGGATTTATATTAACTTATGTATGAAGAAGTAGAAGTTATAAAAGTACTTTTTCTTGTATCTTATTTCGGCCAAACAATGCACAGAGGCGATGAGAACTTAGAGAAACTGACCGTGCCTGGTAACACTGAAGGCAAATCACGTGGTCGTTTACCAACCAGGACCGATCAATTGAAAGACTCATCGTCCTCAAAACTATACACTGTCATATATGAAGCGTAGGACAGAAACCGGTGGACACAGGTGTCCACTCCAGATGTTTCCTTGCCGACTGTAGAGTGAGATATCGATATGTGTGTGGGAGTTGCATCACTGGCACCTTTTGCAGTTCCCATGTCGTTCACACGTGTATATTTTTCTAAGATTTTCATAAATATCTGATTGTAATCATTTAAATGTGTTTGAGTGCAAAAATACAATAAAAAAACTGTTTTTTTTTTTTTTCAATTTAACATATTTGGTTCGCCCACTTTGAATAGTCAATCAACATGAGCGACATTCGTATTGCATATCAGGGTGATGCAACATATTGGGTAAAGATGCGTTGCCATGGTTCACTGCGTTGTGCAGCTACGACACGAGCGAAACAATATCATTTATGAATTGTACATATATTGGGTTTCTGTCGTCCAACATTCGGTACACATACCTATGGAGCCCGGTTTCACAACCATAAACAGAACAAGCGTGGTATTCTTTCTGAGAATGTCCAAATTAGCTTAGTTAATATATTATATTAATAACATGTACATGTCTATTTTTCCATAAATGTTTGCATATTTATTTGTGTATCACCAGATTATTGTGAACTGTGAACAAATAATACAAATGCAACCCTTAAATGGTCTTAACCCTTGATTGCATCCATCTTTGATCATTTCTATATTGACATTGATCAGCCATCTGAGCCTGACAAGTCTATGACATGCGTAGGAGCGAGTGATAAATGAACATAGAACGTTCTTTGGTGCACTACCGCGGATGAAACGACCTCAGGGATTATATCAGGGACATCATAAATAATTAAACATAATCTTTATTAAAATATTTCCAAAGGCGTCAAGTCAGAATGCAAAATTACATTCTTTTCTTGACCCTTGGCGTTCCACGTTTTTGTTGCACTGCCATGCACCACCACCGTGAAACCAGCTGCAAGTACAGGTATTTCTGAACCGATACGACCTAGCGGCAGGTGTTCCTGTTCGTTTTCCTTCTGTCCCATAAAAAAATATAATAGTCGTTTTGCCGTTCACATGGCCGCATGGCCTACATACAGTTCACGTACTAGAAAAGCGATATAAAAACTGGTTTTGTATGAACCTTTAATAGCTAATTGTAGAACAGTTCTATCGCTCTATTGTTTGCTAATAATGAAACGTTTATATTAAATAAAATTTAAAAAATCAGTGGTGCTAAAACCTTTTTAGGCATCGTCATTTGTCTATGAATAGGCAAGTAGGTATCAATCTCCTACACCTGACACACTCCGCCAACTTTTTAAGGCAAAGGTAAGCCGGTTTTTCCTCCATGTTTTTATTCACCGTTCGAGCGAATGTTAAACGCGGACATAGAAAGTCCATTGGTGCACAGCCGGGTATCGAACCTATGACATCAGGGATGAGTCGCTGGATATTGAAACCATTACCACATTTCAATACTTAATTTCTACATTACGAAGTTGTGTTTAAACCTCGTATGTAACAAAAATACCCACCAGAAACCTGAGAAGATTGAATTGAAATTGGAAGTCGTGTACTAATGTTAAAAATAACATGAAATTAATGTAATCTAATGTAGTACTTGAATATATATTTTTTATTATTGATTGTATAAATATTAACTTATAAAAATGAATAGGAAAAAAATTATCACTTTATTAATTTAACAAATTCAGCTCTCAAACAACGCAACGCATTGAGGACATATGTTATGAAAATTTATTATAGAAAGGATAAACACGTGTGTAAATGGTACAGAACTTATGAAGGCGCCAGACCAGTTCCATGAAACTCAACAAGTAGCCCGCAATATCGAAGCGCTCCGGAGGGGAAGAATTTGCATTTTGACGTCATCCGTACGAGCGATTCTTAGAAGCGCACATAGAAAGTCCATTGGTGCATAGCCAGAGAAGAACCTTAGGGATAAGAGACACACGTTTGGCCTAGTGGCTTCAGTATGCGACTCTCATCCCTGAAGTCGTAGGTTCGATCCCCAGCTGTACACCAATGGATTTTCTTTCTATATGCGCATTTAACATTCGCTCGAACGGTGAAGGAAAACATCGTGAGGAAACCGGCTTGTCTTAGAACCACTAAGACGACGAGGTGCGTCAGGCGCAGAAGGCTGATCACCTACTTGCCTATTAGTTTAACAAATTATGATGAAACAGATACAGAAACCTGAGGCCCAGACCTAAAACGGTTGTAGCGCCATTGATTTATTTTTTTTCATACTACGAGATCTGTTTAAGATATCACAAACTCCATGGACTAATAAATCCGGATTCATCTAAGAACAGACGTTTTGTATTCCCGACGCCAAAACGAAGGTCTGTTTGCATAAAATCTCCAAATCTATGGATTCTGAGATATTCAAACTATCCAGATACAAACTCACACATCACATCACATCTACTTTTTCTCAAACAACTGTTCTAAACATTTATTCCGCTAGCGGAATTGGATTTCGACACCTTACTACGTATCTTGAGGTGCCAAAAACGCACAACAACTCTTAGATACACACACACCCATTCACACACGCTTATATTTATTTGTGTTTGATAAGTTTTACTACTAAACCTACTTTTTCTCAAACAACTGTTCTAAACATTTATTACCACTGACTAATTGTTATCTAGTTACCCACAACACAGGGACTCGTTAGGGGTGACTGTCAACAACCTAGTTGTCATCAATAAATCTTTGATTGTTGTGAAGTGAAACTAGAGGCTACAATTTTCAGCGTCACGAAGATGTGCACGCTGCACAGCTTTTGTTGAAGAAAAGGGAGAGAGAGATTAAGAGAGAGTAAGAAAGGGAGATCGAGTAAAAATATTCACGCTATTGGTATATGTATTCGTTTAGTAGTTACATATTAGAACTTAACATGGCAATTCTGTCCCATAACGTCTTGTGCAGTAAACGCAGATTTATTTATTTATACCATCATTAGCACATTTATATTATTATACAGTGTGTAAACAGTGTGAATATAGATATATACAAATACCTGGAGTGATCATATACTGGTACATGACCATCTATTGAGGCTTTTAAAAAAATAAATCAATGGCGCTACAACCTTTTTTAGGTCTGGGCCGCAGATTTCTGTATCTGTTTCATGATCGTTTGTGAATTGAATAGGCAAGTAGGCGATCAGCCTTCTGTGCCTGACACACACAGTCGACTTTTTGGGTCTCAGGCGAGCCGGTTTCCTCACGATGTTTTCCTTCACCGTTCGAGCTAATGTTAAATGCGCACATAGAAAGAAAATCCATTGGAGCACAGCCGGGGATCGAACCTACGACCTCAGGGATGAGAGTCGCACGCTGAAGCCACTAGGCCAACACTGCTCTATTGAGGCTTTTACCTTAGTAATAATTAATTTACAAATAAGTTCACTTCTGACATGTGTACTTAATACACACGCACTTTTTTGTTTTAAATATATTATTTGTTATCAATATGCCTTTCCTTTCGCAGGGCTACTTTTAAACCAATATAGTATGTCAGATAGAACGGTTTCTTTAAAAAAATAGAGTTTGATTTTGTTATCATATCATTTCTCTCTATAATATGATTGTATAGCAATTAATATCTTGACGTAATGATTAATAGGCTTAAATACTGGTTAATCATTTATTTTGTATGGAAATAACTCTGTTTCTAATCGAAAATCAATACTGACGCGTTATAAATAATTCGGTCAGAGTTAGATATGTGTAACACTGGTTTTTGTTAACCAAATGCACTAAATTATTATTTTTGACAATTACATAAACACAGTTTATTAAATGACAACAAATTGTAGAAAATAGTTACATTAAATTCAAATTAAAGTCATTTTCAAGTTATATCTGAGGTTCTAATGTTTCATAGAACTAAACATGTATAATTTTGGATGCGTCTGATTGTGAGATTTGTCTAATTTGTGGTTTTAATTTATTTAAGATACTACGTTGTAGTATGAAAATTTTTTCGTTTCACGGAAATAAATGTGATTAATTCATATTAATATATGTCATCATCATGTAGACTCAAATTACGGGAATAAAAAGTCAAAGTCAAAAATCATTTGTTCATATAGGTAACAATGTACACTTATGAACGTCACACGTTTTTGGTGTTCCTTTAAAAAGCTGATAATCACACATGGGTAACACTGAAAATTTTTAGATTCGGCCAGTTAGAAACATTGCTAATGAAAAGGTTTTCGAATATCAATTTGAGAACTCTTTGGTAACCTAATATAACCTAAAATTCCCAAGAACTAAATATAAAGAGATAAATAGAACAGTTCCCTTAGGAAGAATGGGCACACTGCTTTTCTCAGTGGTTCATCGAATGCAACGATGTGTATAGAGGAACGGAGATTACTTCGAAAAACAATAAAAGCCGTTTTTCATTTACTAAACATTTTCACACGCTCGATAGCGGCATGTCTTTCCGAAAGCACATAGCCGCCGTTCGCAAGAAGGCCCATTTTGTCCTCTCTCGCCTTCATTTCCTCCTAAATAAAAGGAGTCAAATGTCTCTCAGACACAAGGTGACCCTGTACAAAGCCTGCATCCGACCGTGCATGACATACGCTAGCGTAGTCTTTGCGCATTGTGCCCCCTCCTATATACACCGGCTACAGGTGCTTCAGTCGCGATTCATGAGAATCGCGACCGGTGCGCCCTTCTATGTGAGAAACGTCGATCTCCACCACGACCTGGAGCTCCCTACCAGCCCAATGGATGAAGTTGGCGTCCACACGCCACTTTGACAAGGCTAAACACCATCCCAATCCGCTGGTGCGTAATAGCATCAACTATTACCCCTTCCCGACAAAAAAGGCTCGTAGGAGGCCCCGACACATACTAACGGATCCGGATGATCCAATTACCGTAGCAAACGATAAATTAAAAGCCGCCCGTGCGGCCAAAAATAATAAAAATAGCCAATCACAGATTAGGGTAAAAAACCGCCTTCACCGGGGAAGGCGAGGACCTTTACTTTGCACTTCGCTCACTCCAGTGAGCTTCCGTCCTGCCCTTCAGGCGATTGACCACCCCGCGACGGCCCAAGCCGAGGTTCGAGTCTCACAGGAGACGCCCTTGCGCTAGCCGCGGGATAAAACGCCATTCTGGCCGAGCTACGCTCGCCAAAACAGCCCGAGCTGAGCTGTAAAGGCCCTTAAGGCCAAAAGCGAGATTCCTTCTTCAAAAAAAAAAAAAAACTAAACATTTTCAGTGTTACCTAGGTATAAAAATATGTTTCATTAGGGCTGCAAGTAAAACTATGTATATATATATTGATTTATCCTTTAAACCCTAAACAATAAACTAATCTTTTTTTATATAGTATAAGAGACAAATAGGACTACGGGACTTTCGAAGAGGGCAGTCATCGCAGCCCATGGACATCTACTTTTAGTGGATGCGTTGCTATTGATGTTCTGTTCCTTTAATTATTTAACTTTATTTTAGCTATGTCGCCATTCTCGGGTTAAGTGACATATCACAAGCTAATGGTATGACAGTTGTTTTTTTTTGTTATTAAATTTATACACGTGCCTTTTGAAGGATAATAAATATGATAAGTTATAAAAAAACAACGCAGTGTTAGCCTTTTGAAAATAGGCAAGCAATCATAACAATTATTAAAAACTTTTGGTCAAACTATAAAGGTCCTATAAAGGCCTGTCTTTAAAAATGTATCTCCCCATTGAATAGCAGTCACCCACAGAAACTAAGTCTAATTAATACAACATAACTTACTTAAAATAATCCTAAAAACGTTGAAAACCCCCACAAAGACGCACATTGCACACGGAATGATCAACTCCAAGTAACAATTTCAATTCTATACTTTATGTGTGAGTCATAAAGTCGAAATTAGCGTAAAAAATGTATCGGGAAAACCGAGTGAGTCATCTACAAATGAAAACGGGTTTGTATGCCATATGAAAATTGCAGGCGTTTCCAAGAATTCAGCTTTTCGAGGAAAATTCATCCTTGCCAATCCTCAACATGTTTACTCAATATAGACGTTACGGTAACTGAATGATGTCTCCGGCAATTGATATCTTTATATATTCGCAGAGTTCAGAGTAGAGACATTATGTATTTAATTTGTGTATTAGTATTATAAGATCACCAAAGTAGAGGGCAATATAAACAAAAAAGGCAGTTGAAATGGACCAATAATTACAGAACACCTTCACGCAATGAAGGAAAAGAAGAAGACAGAGCAAGAGATGAGCAGACGTTATAAAGAGAAAAGGAGGCACAACTTGGACAAGAATAGCTAACATCAGAAAATAATGGAAGCCGCTGGAGAAATATGTGTCACAAGACACGCTATGTATGAGTCATGTTATGTATTAGAATTTAGCTATATTGTGTAACTTAAATAAGTGTTAATATATTATACTGGGTGTCAGAAATAAAGGCTTAATAATAATAATTAATATAAGTTCAGTAATATTAAACCCATCTCAAGCTTAGAGCCTACTCATTGCTTAGAAGTATGCTAGAGTCTAACTCGTCTGTTAAGGCTTTTAAAGACTGTATGGCGTCCTAACCCTACTATCACTTGTAACCAACATAGGCTTGGTGACGGTGGGGTACAATCAATTTGGAACAAAACAATCTTAGCGATACCAACGCCCAGAAACAGTTTGTTGCACAGTTCATCGTTAACAAAGATGTTGTCTGTATGAATGTCAATGTCCAATTATATTTAATTCCAACACCACTATACAGTATTTGCTGTATGAAATTTTGACCTACAAATAAAATTATATATTAATAATAATTAAAAATTCAAACAAAGTTTCTTGGGGTTTCCTCGCTGTATTGCGATATTCGTTAAGCGAAGAAAGCACCAGCTCTGGGGCCACCGGTAGTATGACCTGGGAGCCAACATAAATCTTTAATTAGCTGTGCATTTGACTCAAGAGTCTCTACTCCAAAGGGAACAAAATCAAAGTTTGAGGAAAGACTTATATTTGAGTTTCAATATATATTTTAGTATATTTTTATTTCATTTCGATATTATCGTATTGACTTTGTAAGGATATTGTATGTATTTTTGTAAATAAATACATTAAGATACAATAAATTGTTAAACTGAATTAATTGTACGAATTTCAACTTCGAAAATATTTTTTTAAGGGCAGTCATCGCAGACCATGGACACCCATTTTAGTGGGTGCGTTGCCGACCTTTATAGGCCGTACCATAGCTGTCAAAACCACTTCCACGATGGGTATGCCTTAACTGGAGATTATGACGTAATAGTACCTTGGTTGTATCTCTAAATTACCTAATTGATTAGGTACTACACACCCTATGAAACGGTAATTGTATTTCCATCTACACAAACTAGATTGAAAACCGCGCATTGCGGCCTTTGAGTAATGGAAATAGGTTTTTATGCCATGATTGCAAGCTCTTTTCTCGCTCTGATAGCAAAAAATATTCGCATTTTTACTACAATAGAAAATGTTGGAAGAATTCTTCTTGAATCAGCTTTAAAAGCTTTATCTTTGAAGCAAACAGATTTGAGATGTGGTGTTATCGTTGCATGCTTCATTTAAACTGGATCTAGAAGGTATCTACGTCTCGCCAAGGGATCATGCCACTCAGCACACCAAGCTTCTCGAAGGCTAATTTAGCCTTTCCCTGTAAGTGACCAAAAACCGAACTTCGTTCGATACGTCAACGCCAACTGTAGCGCTGGCTGTGGCCTTAAGAAGAGTGTCTTCGAAAAAAGGAGTAGTGGCAATAAACATGCAAGAAAGTGTCTGCTTGTGATTAAATTGTACTAGACTTAGTCAACGCCTGTCCGAGACTCCACATAGCGGAATCTCGACATCTGATACAAGTTTGTTCCGGTACTGATTGACAACTGCCCAAGAAATACCTGGATAGCCAGTGTAAAGAGTATCTCCAGTGCTGCCGTGCTGTGTAGCCTTTCTTCATCGCAGTATGGGCAAGCGAGTCATCCTCCCTGTGCGGGGGTGGAACGGAGGCCAAAAAGAAACGCTCTTGGACAACTTTGGAGACGTTTAAACTAAGGCCACCGATCGGCACCACAAAAAATAGAATAAAAACTAATTAATTCAAACGTTCCAGAGCGACGGAATCTGGAGCACCTGACGTATGGGCCCCAAGAGTTTAGTTTTAGTTTTAGAGCAAAGACCGCATCTTAAATCTTCAGGATAATCCCTCACCTATCTCATAGTCGGCACAGATTGTACACTACTTCAAGAAGACTTTAGATTAAGAATAAAGTATGTCAATTTTTGCATCATGAAACTTTGCAACTGAAACAACCCAACGTCTGCACGAACTTTAAATAACTATAAAAGAAAATCTCGATAAGATAACTTAAACGATATAACTCCAAATATTTAATATAAGTTTTGTAACTCGCATGAACATAGCTAGTTATACGAACACAGTCTGTGAGGCTAGACATTTTTTTAAATTAAATATAGCCTTGCATAAAATCTGCGCTTACAAATTACTGCAATGACGTCATACCCTGAAACGCTCTAACGAATTCCAACTAAGCATATCAACCTAAGACGTGAGTCAGATTACGTTAAAAAATTGCCTTCACTGGAGAAGATTAGGATTGAAGGGAGGATTGTGTCCTGTTCCTTTAGACCAGTCTAACCACCGACTGACCATAAGGCCCCAATGGCTAAGGTTCTAGAACTTGGTTAAAGGTATATGCCTAGTCGGCAGTGAGTTTCAGGGCATGACGTCATCGCAGTGATTTGTAAGCGCAGATTGTAGTCGCTACATTTCAAACCCAAAAATCGAACATGCTTCAGAGACAAAAGGCTGTAACTACTTATTAATAAAATAAAAATGATCGCAGATTGCAGATGCAGGATGCCACCTGAAGCCCAGACCCATTTAGGATTGGATTGCCACTGGATTATTATTAGCCATGTACCAATGGTGAAAGAAGATTCAAAACCGCGCCAGTTTTCAAGTGGCTACGTTCAAAAATAAAAATAACTTTTAATATATAATATACCTACATATAAAATTAACACATTTAATTCTTATAATACCTACGTATTATGCGACATATAATACAATAAAGCGACTTTCTAAGGAATCATTATATATTTGTGGTTTTTGCAGAGATTTTCGAAGGTAGCCCACGATTTCTCTGGGATGCCATCATCAGATCTGTTTCCCTAAGGTGCTCCTAAGAACACCCTTCCAACAAAGAAACCTTCTTCCTTTTTGAACCGTTAAAAACAAACCTTAATTTGTAACCGGGCATTATAATATCTCTTAATCTTATTACTTGTAAATCGATGATTGTGAATTGATATCAGATTATCTATACTAGGTATAATTCAGAAACGAAACATAGCCCGAATAATCACCATCAAAATCCAAAACAAGTTTTGACGTTTGGAAGTCAGACATACCGTTAAGTATCTCGTTACCATTGGACTGAATGTTTTAAACGCATTGATAAAAATTCATTCACTCTACATTTTACAGTTACAATATTATTCGTCAAAATACACGAAAAGTTATGTATACCAACACCTTACGGCGTTACAATGTTTCTTATAATAGTTATAATCACTATCGTTGGAGGTCAATCCACCCAGGAACTGCGGAGTTATGCGCGGTGTACACAACAAAATAAGCGTCAAAATACATTTTCTTATATATCCTATACTGTATATATTTTTACTGACAATTAAGACAATAGGGAAATAATAATATACTGTATTGATATGCATGGCGTATATCAAACATTTAAGGACGTAAAAAAAAATTGTTTGAAATTACCCAAAACAGTATGCAGGCCGGCGGAGCGTCAAGATGGCTGCGATAACATTGCGTGACTAAGTTGATATAACGTTTGCTATAGATCGATATGAGTTGTGTAGGACTACTTTATAGCTATCATTTGACTTTTAAAAAGTTCTACATAATGTACAATATTTGTTTGCGTCTTTCTATAAAATAAAATATGTTGATTATGGAATATAAAATACAGGTATTTATTCCAAGTCATTAAATTTAAATAAGTCGACATCCCTATTCATCGGCAAAGAAAACAGAGGGTGTAGTCCGAGAGAAAAAACCAGCGTATAATACAATATAACTATGGCAAATATCGCAAATTAATTAGAAGTAGCCTGTCTAGCACTAGTCCCAGGCCCTTTTGTCAACGAGATAATCGATAACTTTGTAGTGAGCCTTACACAGCTTTTCTTTAATATATTTCTTAAATTTATTAAAAGGCAGAGATAAAAGATTCTCTGGGATTTTATTAAAGAAGAGTATCCCTTTTCCCAACAAAGAATTATTACCTTTAGATAGTCTAATACGGGGAAATTGCAGCCTGCGTTTGTTCCGGGTATTAACATTGTACTTATGTTCTAGTAAACGTTTCACTATTTTTGTTTACATACATAATATTTCCATAAATATATTGCGAGGAAAAGGTAAGTATATTAATTTCCTTGAATTTACCTCTCAGAGTTTCCCTACATGTTAAATTATAGATTGCACGGTTTTTTTCTGCAGGATAAAATAGTTTCGACATCAGCATCATAAAAAGCCATATAGTGTCTTCTATTAAGCTTTTTACTATGCTATACTAACGTCGTATTTACTTAGTATTATTGTCAATAGGGTTATTGAGACTCTAGAAATGCCCCACGGTTTTAATCGCGTATATACCGATCTCGTGGTAGTGGAAAGCCTACTAAGTCGGACTAAAGATATGTTTTGGTAATCATAAAAGTTTCATTTTACTTCCTTTCAGATTATAAGACACACTTACATTCATATTCTAATCAATATACAGATTTTACTTTACAACAAATATATATCTAATACGTTTTTAAATTAGTAACAAAATTTACGTAGAATATCCGTAAATTTTAAAATAAAGGCTTGAATAATGTTTGATTTCTAATAGGTAATGAAATATTTAATCAGTCTAGGAATGTTTAATTTTGTTGTATTAAATTGTTTAAGATTAAAACAAAAATTCAAAATCCGAAGTTTCTTCTATAAAAGTAGAGGTTTATTTGTAGAACTTCCCCATACACAACATTTGACATAGTTTTGTTTTGAGGCAGCAAAATAATTTCATGTTTCGGAGTTCCGACTCGGGATAGGCCATCATATTAATGCCCATGGGTAGAACTTTCTTTTTGTAGATATACATATTATACATACTATAATACTGTAGAATATTTTTCTGTTCTATCATCAATACCACAGCGCACGCGATGATAAATTTTTATAGAATTCAAACCATTATATTATGCATTTTTGTAAGGGTCCCTATTGCTTTTTGAAAATGTAATGTAGCTTATGTCAGTCAGTGAAGATGTAGCTTTTTTAAATCAGTCCAGTAGTTGTTTGTGCATACATACAAAAATACAAGTATCTTTATATATTAACTAGCGGACCCGACAGACGTTGCCCTGTCTTAACTATGAATATTGATTTCGAATTGGTATAATTAACTGAAATGCTTTATGATATACAACATTCTTTGTTGGTTTTTCAGGCGTGTAAATAAATAGTTTTGTTGGTATTCCAGCATATAACTGGCCATGTCAAAAACATGGATTTCCACAAACAATTAGCGACTGCAATTATTTGATATGTATTTTATTAATATAATAACTCCAATCGAAGCATTTATTTTAAACGAAATTCACACATCCTCTTTGACGATGTTTGCAGCACGCATTCCGTCAATGTTATGTCAAACGCCATAAGGTTACGTCAAAAAAGTTTGAATGAAATGAAAAAAAAAAATCCGCTCAATTTTCTTATTTTTATACTTTCATAAGAACCTATTCCTGATAATAACAAACACAACAAAAAAAAATAATTAGCAAAATCAGTCCAGTCGTTCACGCGTGATGCCGTGACGAAGGGAGATTTTTTGCAAAGTACAAAGCTCGTAATCCTCCAATATTTTGACCATAGCGTAAGAATGATTTCAAGTATAACATCAAAATGATGATAAGTTAAAAAAAACAAAGGTCCTCAATACCTTTACCGTAAACAGTTGTGGGATCCGTGTTGGTTAACTCAGTAATGAAGCTTATATGTCTGCTAGAAATGCTTTAGAGTTTTGATGATCGTTCAGTCAGTGAGTGGGAAATTAAAGAAATTTGACTAGTTATAATTCTTTAACTACTGGATCAAATAAAATAAAAATTTAATCTTCTAATTTTATCAAAAGCTAAAGAAAGCTCCAGCACATGGAAAAGCTCTGACGATTAATATTGCGTAATAATGGGTACTATCTTGTACCATTTTATCCTCGCGAACCCGTTGCTCACTTTTCAGAATTAGAATACGTTAGAATTTTTTTCGGAAATTGACGGATTCGTGTTCGTCATAGTGATACCAAAAATGCATTAAAAACAGTACAACAGTTTAAAGTAGTGTTTTACTCACCTAAAAAGCTGGTGTCGTCATCGTGCAGAGCTTGCATGACGAGCGCGAGCAGCGGTGGCCGCGCAGCGGGCAGCCCCGGGGCGAGCGGGCGCAAGCTCACGGGCGCGGCGGACCAAATGGCGCCGCTGAGCATCACCTACCCGCCTAGCTCCATGCTGCGTCTGCTGTGTTAATAATGACGTCTTAAACCGATTATCACAAACTCTGTGGTCCTACCTAAGGTTAGATAAAGTCTGCCGTAGAGGTGTAGCAGGATGACCTCTAATAGGCGATGGCGAAACATCGTGAAGCGCATCACATCTGCCCCTCTTAATACCACTACTACATAGCGATCACGACCGCTCTGTCAAGAGTGTACCGAATAAGAAGAAGAAGGACCTAAGGTAAGGTTGGGTGTGAAAATTTATTGATATTTCGTTTGCGTTTAAGGTATTTAACAATCAGGTTGATCCCCCACGTCGTCCCTCCCCAAACGTTTAACTAAATTTTAATGTTGTGTAACCTCTAGATATGCCAGGCGTCCTATCATGACAGTGGCACTTTGAGAAGAACGCGTTTTGACCTAAACTCACCAATGTTCTGATTGAGATCGAGCTAAGTCTGGATCCACAGTTGCTGTCTCACTATGTAACATGAGGAAACCGGACTGAAGGTTGACCTGATGTTAAGTGATACCGCCGCCCATAGACTATCAATGCCAGAGGGCTCGCGAGTCCGTTGCCGGCCTTGTAAGAATTGTTACGCTCTTTTCTTTAAGAACTCTAAGTCGAATTTGTTCGCAAATACTTCAGTGGGAAGCTGGTTCCACATAGCACTGGTGTGCGGCAGAAACTGCCTTGAAAAACGCTCAGCTATGGAACGACGGACATGAGGTGATACCGGTGGTATTTTGTATTCTGTCTTAACGATAATGAAAGTCAGCTGAAGGTATAAGTCCGAAGAACTTCTCTAAATACTCTCCATGGTAAATGCGGTAGAAGGTGCAGAGAGTCCCCACATCTCTACGTAACGCGAAGAGATCAGACCGCACGGAAAATGACTGGTCGTTGACAATTCGAATCGCTCTTCGTCAAGCTGATGGAGCTGGTACTGGGGAGCTCCTGCCCAGAGATGAGAACAGTATTCCATGTGGGGCCGGATTTGCGCTTTATAGAGTTGCAAGCGGTGGCCCGGTGTGAGGTACCGTCTCGCCTTGCTGAGCACACCAAGCTTCTTAGTGGCTAATTTAGCCTTAAAGGTATTCTCGTGTTTCAAATTGATACAATTAATTCTAAAAACTCATTCACAATTTCCTACAATTTCAATAGTTCAAGGTTGCCAGTTCGTGATTCATACTGAGAAAGTGACTACTAATTTGACTCACGAATTTCAAGAACAGATATTTTTATTTGTTTTGTCTGTAAACTATATATATATATATAAACTTTTTGGAAAGCTTTGTCGCGTGCTTTACGCAGCATGAACAAAATTATGTATAAGAAAGGTATCTGTGGCGCTGCAACCTTATCAGATTTCTGTATCGTCATTTGTTTTTTCTAACACACGAGGTAAGGTAAAGTAGGGTGGACTCAATTTCCGCAATTAGTCGCGTAGTCGGTCCGTTGTGCGTAGAAGCTCTGGCTAATTTAGCCAGCCTAACTCCTTCCAGAAGCAAAGAAGTCTCCCGGGCACTTCACAGGCTTCGCGGAGCGACCTCACTGTTCCGAGGATTTTTGTACGTTGATTAGTCACAGCCTCGCATTCCAGGACTATGTGTCTAATACACAAGTAGGCGATCAACCTTCTGTGCTGTCGACTTTTTAGGCATGACGAGGGATTGGAATCCATTGGTGCTCAACTGGATGTCCCCCATCCAGTTGAGCACCAATGGATTCCAAACCTACGAATCTTCTTGTGTTTCATCATCGGACGTCGTGGCAGCACACGAAATTCACCTCGGTGTCCGCTCGACGAACGTATTCAGGGAAGATCGGTTCGAATCCCTTGGCGTTGCGTAGAGATGTGGGGTCACTGTATCTTCTACCGCATTTACCATGGAGAGTGTTCAGAGGAGTTGTTCGGATTAATACCTGCAGCTGAGTTTCATCATCGGACATCGAAGCAGCTTAATAACACAGATAAGAAAATATAAACGTTTATTTTCCCTACACGACTCTTAGCAGTAAAGCGATATATTTGCCGAAAAACAGGGCAATTACCTATTCCCACACCCCATATTATCTGGAAATCGTACGTCGACAAGCGGAATGTATTGGTTCGAGGTTTTTGCGTTCTATTTACTATAATGAATGTGTCTTTTCTCATCAGTCAGTCATCAGTCCATAGAAAGCCTTGTCGTCCAAGGGAAGGTGGAAGGCAGTAGACCGTGTGGAAGGTCACCTACGCGTTGGACTGACCAGTTCAAGTCGTAGGTTCTCTCAATGAATGCACCAGGATGACCTCTAATGGGCAACGATGGTGAAACATGGTGAAGCGCATGATGGACCATCTAATATTACTATTACATAGAGTTCACGACCGCTCTGTCAAGATTGTACCGGATTAGAATAATTTGATTTGCGACTAAGGCGCTAGCTGCTGTGGTCTCTGGCAGAATGACCAGCGCTGTGGATCAACCCTGCTCCTCAGCATAATGCTGACACAGGGCCAATTACAACCACAGCACACACGCATTACACAATTAAACCTCTTTCTTTAAATAGTTATCCCTCTATTATTATTCTTCTTTAAAATATTTTTATTTTTTGATTATTGTCATTTTATGTGTTAAATAATTGTAATAAATGTTATCTCTGTCTAAATAGAAGAAGATTTTAACCGATTTCTAAAATGGTATATTTTTACGTGTTTTATTTTGTTTCAAAACATTATTTATTTATTTACTTACGGACTACGCCGATACGATATAGTCGAGAAAAAATATACAATATTACGCACATAACATACACAATATTGCAACTGTGAATTCACTCTGCGAACGTATAAATAAGTCGATAGTGTCGGAGACAGAATTCTGCAGGGAATCTGTGCAACAGTCTGGTTCTGGCCCAATGCCTTCGCTGTAGCAGAGGGTCCCATAGGTACCAAGAAACCGAGTACTTGCACCATTACCAGCCACAAGACTTTCAGTATATAGTAGGACAACTATAAGTCCCGTATTGTTTCCAATTAATGCACCTGACCATCCCCAAGTTATTGTGTCGTAGGTATCGTGTAATGTACTATGCGCTCTAAAATACGGCAGTTAGTTTAGAAACCCAAACAGACGAGTAAAACTCTCACAAACTTCTAACCAATGCGTTGTTGTTACTGGTTAACGGTGGCTTGAGATGTCTTTAATGTTAATGACACACTGAGCCGCTTTGTAAACTAATTTGGCTTTTAATGTCTAAAATCTTATATAAATTCCTCGCCCTCTACTGCCAAACAGTGTGTACTTGGCCATTTATTTATTGAAATTGACCACATCATACAAAAAACTACATTAACAGTTCCGTTACAATATATGAGATAATATTGATAAACATAAATTTTACAAAAGTCAAACAAAACAGCGTGTTAGGTATGATCTTTAAAATTGCAATCATCCCACTACCGAATATGAGTAATATAATGTATTCTCGTTTATTTTTCACGCCTAAATTCCATTTATCCAAAGAAAACCTTTTATTCAAGAACTTCACTGAAACACGGCTCGAACGGGCCGTGGCCTAACCCAACATATCTCAGAGAGAGTGATTGCGCGGTTTTCACCGGTTAAGTAATGATTTTAATTGTAAACTTCCATCTTGTACGCTAGTTAACACACACTAAAGCAAAATAAATATTTTAATGGGAATATAGGAAACAATACAAAATATATTCAAATATCGATTCGGTATAGAAAGGTTCTAGTAAATGACGATAAATCATGTTATATCTTTAATGAACGATATCTTTAATGCTTAATTACTAGTTATTTTCAAAGTGAAACTTCTTTATCGGCGTTAAAACAAAAATTACTGTCACATTTTTCGGTTACGCGACATCTTTTTCATGTCCCTACCACTGTTGATTCGAAGCCATTCATAACAAAAATATATATAACGTTAACAATGATAGTAATAATTCTATGACAATATACTAAACTAAAAGACTAAAATGAAATAACTGTTTTATTTGTATTCATGTCTTCTTTTATTAAGCTTTATCTAATTTAACTTTATTTAACCAATTTCTGTAAAGTTGCATATAACTTCTTTATGACCTTTTTTGAAAAATAATGTTATAAAGAAGTTACTTCTTACGTGTGTACACTAGTACACGCACACATTTTTTTGTTGTTGTACGGCTCTGTGTTACTGATAAAATGAAATCTTTAAACATAAAAGTATGCATTATAATGTGTAAGATTTGGGAACAATTTTAAGTAATAAAAATACTTTCATAACCAAGCTATTTTTTTATAACAACAAATTCTTCTCCTAATTTTACCCTAAGGCATATTCGACGCGTACAGATACCGGCAAACCTCTTGATCAAATGTCCTTACCTGCGCAGAAGAGTATGACGTGTCGATGCCGTGATTGGTGGTCAACTGTGACGTTTGTGTCCGCGTTGTGTACGCTGCGCAAACTTTCCCCCACTCCCTTGTTTAATGCTCAAGAAGTTTGCCGGTACTGACACGCTTAAGTTCACGAATGATTGGTGTATATGAGTGTTTGGGTGCGTAAAATGTGTATGAATGTTTAACTACAGGTAAGGTCTCAGTAGTACCTCCAAATAATGCCGGACTTGAAGCTGGGACAACAAAGGAATGGCAGCCCACTAGCCCCTAATCATTTTCCAAATAAAATTCAATTGAGTTTCCCAATAAATCATTTAAGCAAGTTTAGATTATTTTATTGTTAAAGTCTTTATTGTGCCTCTGTTTTGCTGAAGCTATATCCGAGGCCATCTCTAAGTTTACTAGATTAGATTTATTAAGTTTTCTTTTTGTTTTTGTAAAGGTTTTCGTTATTTTAAGAGCTACTTTTAAATTTAGCACGCAGGTGACTATAATACGCTGCTTTGCATTTTATTAAAATATACTTGATGAAAAAATTTAAAAATGAATATTGAACTTTATTGTAGAATTAATATGAACCTTTAGGAGCATGATAATTATATTGCATACTTAATAACATATATAATCGTAACATCAAATGGTCAACTCTTAATAAAGATGAGACAAACTATGACTATAAAAATCTAATACAATAAACGGCTCAAGTATTTTGTTTTCGACATCCAACATCGATTTTGTTTCCTTTTCTCTTGGACCGTGGGGTTCAAGTTCAGGTGCTTATTAAAAATTTAAGTTAAAATTTTTCGACATCAAATTAAACAAAATACAGAATTACAAAAATCTTAATTTTAATTATTAACAGTTAATTATTTTAATTTAATTTAATTGTTACTTTTAATTTTAATAACTGAACCATTAATCTTATTCAAAGTTTGTGACTTTATATTTTTTAATATAAATTATAAAACTTTAACCGAACTTAATATATTTTACCTTAATTTAATTTTAACTCAATAAGTTTAGAAATTGCTATAGACGATATTTCTATAAGTGGTTCGGCATCGGTATCGTATCGGCAAAGTGTGTGTGAGTGACATAGTGCTAAGTCGAGCTTTACAGAAAGCATGGATCCGTTTAAACCGTTATTTGGAACAAATTTAATACCTAAAGATTTCAATATTATTTCCATGAGACCTTGGTTATACAGTAAACATATCAAGGTTATCTGATAACAGTGAGCTTTCACGAAATGCCATACTTTATGATGGCACAGATTAAAGCAGATATGACAATTGACATATTTATAAGACTAGTGCAAACCTATTTATGTATTTATATATTTTTTAAAGTCATCATATATCTACAGTATTTTACTCCGACAAGCGAACAGGATACTAAGAGCAATATCAAAAGTACCATGGTACATAAACAACAACGAAGTTCACGAACTTAATGTGACAACTATCAAAGAGGAAACCCGGCTGGCAACTCCATACAAAGAGCGGTTAAACTGTCATGCGACAGTATGTGAGTCGACTAATACGTCACATTATTCTAGTATTCTAGAATAATTCAATTAAATAAAATAACTTTAATAAATGTAACAGCTGTACCTAGTCTAGCCATAAATACTGAAACAAAGTAAAAACAAATTCTATTGCAAATAACATTTATTACTACAACAGTGTATAAGTTTAATACATAAATACAAAACAATTTAAAATATGAAAAGCTTATTCGAAGTGGTCTCCATTGGCTGCAAAACAGTCCTTTAAATGTTGAGGCCAGATATCAATAGAAGCACGCAATCTTTCCATGGGAATATTCTCCAATCATACGGATTTTGTTAGGGCCTTTAAATTATCATGGCGTTTCGAGCAAGCCGTACTCTCTAAAACTGACGATAAACCACAATCCAGCAGATTGAGACTGGGACTAGACGACGGCCAGTCTTCGGCTCTGAAGTCCGAAACGTTCGGTTCCAACCAAGACTACGTAGACCGAGCTTTATAACCCGGCGCCGGGTCTTGCTGGAAGGACCATTCTTGGTCATTGAACATGTTGGTTTAAAGAAGATAATGATCTTCTCAAGAATGGTATCTTGATATACTTGTGCCGATGTTTTGATCCCTCTTTCATATAAGTATGGTTCAGTCACTCCTCCATAGCTAAGACCCCACCAAACCATCACTGAAGTCGGATAGTGCCCAAGTTGCACACTGTTGAGTAATTGGAAAGCTTCCTTAGAGCTTTGAGCATAAATATCATATTGTTTGTTGCTCAATTGTAAAAATATTCTCATCCGTGAACAAATAAAATCTGTGGCCTCTGTTTGCGTACTGCTTCGTTAGTTGTTACAGTTTTATCACCCTATTATTTTTAAAAATATCAGTTAAGAAATGACTACGTCTCTCATAGGCTACGAGTACTAAGTAATTCTGTAAAATACGCGACATGGTTCTAGGTGTTCTTCATCTCCCGAGATAAAAATCTTTTACTTTCGGACTTTGCTTTGACCACCTTTTCCTTACGAATACTACGTGGACGGCCAGATCTTTTCCTGTCACAAACAGAGGAGGTCTTGTTGTACCTATTTATCGCCCGGCACACAAACATTTTACTAATACCAAGTGTATTTTGTTGTGTTTTAAAAATTACATTTGGTTCCATACCTATTTTGTGTAATGCAATCTCAGCGATTTGGTTCTCTTTATAGCCACACTCCATTTTAAAACCGCAAAATATTGTACAATAAAATGACCGATTCTTAATTCAAATATAATATTTTGTAAATTTTCAATTATAACATCAAATAAAATCGCAATTGCAAAAGAATCAAGACTTCCAAGACTAATTGACGCAATTAGACGCGAGGCAATTATAAATTAAAAACACATATTTTCACGATTTAAAATCGCATTTTATTGTAACTATATTAATATAAATAAAAACATGTTGGCATGGGCATAGTTTATAAATTTGGGAATCACTTTGCATCAATATTCTTAGTAACGACTTTGCGTCAATAGATGGCGTTAATGCTGAATAATTATATGTCACTTATGATGTTTATGTATGAAAATATATAATGTTACATTAGTATCACAATTAACTTCACTTTTTGGTTGTGCAAACAACCTTTTGACGTCCTCTGCGCGCGTGCATCGTCCTCAATGTTCATTTCGCTTCGTTTAAAGGTGTTTTTTTTTCACCAATAAGCAATTACGAAATTCCTTTTTATCCATTTTTTTAAACAAAAAATTCCTTCAATTAAAATACGACATCTGACAAACTAATAGTAGTAATAGTATGAAAGTTTTTAAATGATTATACGTGTCTTTTAAAGGTTACGGCTAACTTATGATATTAATTTAAGACTAGTAGCGCCATCTATGTGTCTGCCTACGAATTTTTCTGTCCAAATTATTTAGGTGTACTTAATTCATTTACTTTAAAGTATTTAAAAGTGTTAACGAAAATCGTTTAATGTTTTTTTATTGTGTGTAAAACCCTAGGATTAATTGTGATTCCTGTCCCTGTAAATAAGATTTTAGTATTTGAACAATTCTATATTGTTATGTTAACTCACTTTCGATCTCTTATGTCTTCTTCTTTCCTTCTTAAGTTGCCAGGAAGAGATCGCTTATCAGCAAGGACTACCTTACCATTTAAACCATCAGATTTTTTTATATACTATATATAATATATATATATATATATATATATATATAATATATATATATATATATATATATATATATATATCTTAATACAGTGTTAGTAAATAAACGAATCTACATATATGTCTTCAAACGCTTTTGGTTTTACTAGATCGTCATGTTAGAATAATTAGGGTAAGATTTAGAAAAAGGACAACGCTAAGTAACTCCCGTATGTCAAAAATGTATTGGATTACAGATGAATGGTTTCTGAATTTTTACCCGGGTAATTACGAGTATAAGCAATGGTACCTTGAAGACTTGAAGGAAAACTTCACCACTATAGATGTTTGATTTTCGATACAACGTCGCAGGACGCCCAAAAAGGGCAGTCATCGCAAACCATGGACACCCATTTTAGTGCGTTGCCGGGCTATAAGCAGACTGTGCTCTTTCTTTGATCAATTGGGGGTCGTTTCCAGGGAAGATCTCTACCGGGATTCGTGTGTCAAAAGTGTCTTTTACACTTTACACTTTTTATGTATACTTCAAATGTATATGTAGTATGGGCATCACAAGAACGGCATCACAAAAAATATGGAGAAACAGGAATATAACAAAAGCCACGAAGAGTAGGCTCGTGAAGACTCTTATATTCCCCATATTTCTGTACGCGGCCGAAACGTGGACCTTGCGAGATGTGGAAAGACAGAAAATAGACGCTCTGGAAATGTGGTGCTGGAGGAGAATGCTTGGGGTTTCGTGGACCGAGTTTCGTACAAATGTCTCGAAACTTCAAGAACTCGGTATTAAGCAGCGTTTGTTTTCAACAGTACAATCTCGCATCCTTACATTCTTCGGACACGTATCTCGGCGTGGTGATCAGTCCATAGAACGCGTTGTCGCCCAAGGGTACATGGAAGGCACTAGACCCCGCGGAAGGTCACCTACGCGTTGGACTGACAGGATGACCTCTAATAGGCAACGATGGCGAAACGTCGTGAAGCGCATCACATCTGCCCCTCTTAATACCACTACTACATAGCGATCACGACCGCTCTGTCAAGAGTGTACCGGATAAGAAGAAAAAGAAGAATACTTCAAATAAAAAATTGTATTCACTTCTCAAAGCGAGGGAACAAACAACAACACTGCTCATCCAATCTCCGTTTTAACCATTCCAATTTCTCGGAAACTCAGATGAAATCCAGATGATCCAAGTTCCATTAAAATCTGCTTGAAATGGGTAGGTACAAGACATGTATAACGCATATAATTGTTGATATTGAAGGCAGTTTTTCTAAATTATTTTTATTAATAGTTTCATACAGGCGTATTTTACAATGAATAATAAAAATGTTAACTTAACAAACATATATCAGTGGATGTTTATATTATGCTGATATAAAACTGAATATATAACCGTGTCTGTATCTGGAAATTACGTAAACAATTTTAAATTGTGAATAACAAATGTTAATAAGATAGTCGAAAACTGGCTCGTGTAAAAAACATAGATTTATCTTAGAACCTTACTAAGAAAATATCTCTGACTCTGGACGTGTTATAAGGAAAAATGTTAGGAATGCCGGCATATCTAAGATCATAAAATCGATTGCGTGTTACGCGAAGTGATCGCCCACTTAATACCAATTTACCAACAAAATGATTACACTGACCTTAGCCTAGAGTTTCACTGTATTAAAAGAAGTCCTTTGCATATAAATATGTACGATTATTACGTCAATAAAACATTCGTATTTCGCTGTGTTTTAATGATACCTAACAAAACCTAAACCCACAGCTTTGATAATTTAATTACTGTAAATATGTCGTATAGAAATAATATATACACGAACGTAAATCAATGTTTTCTAGCGACGTTTGTATTATATAAACTCAAAAATCTCACCTTGGTATTGAAAAACCTTCGCAGATCTTGAATGTGAATAACTTGAATCGAAATTAATATAAATCACAACACAGCAAGTCCTGATATTTTAAATAGATTTCATCGAATTGAGTGTTAGCAAAAGAATATGGCGCAGTGTGATGCCACTAAATTGGGGTTGTACGCGCATGCGTGGATTGCCCTACGTTCGGAAAATAAGGGGTGAAAATACCCCAATAAAACAATAAATTATTTTAAAGATTAAATTTTATAGTTTTAATTTACAAATTATTAAAAAATATCCAATAAGTACTAAACGGCATTTACAATTTGAATTCACAAATTACATATGTTCCGTAACTAACTACTATTAGAAACTAATCAAAATCAACCAACATTTCCCGGGCCTCTAGTTAGAAGTTAGTAACATTATTTATACATATTCATTTAATACTAAAAACGTAAAAAACAATATCGTTTATATTGTTTTTTACGTTTACGTTTTTACAATGTTGTAAGTTTCATTGTAGTTTCCGATTGCCTTTAAATTTTTAATCTGAATTTCGACAACACAAGACTCGCTAGTATCCAAGTACAAGCGCCAACCGTTGAGGCAAGCTTCAAAGAAATCAATAACTTCTACAATCTACTACAAAACAATATCAATACAATAACCAGAAAATGATATTATTTGACTTTAATGCCTGCATAGGAAATCGACTACCAGGAGAAGAAAGACTACTGGGCAAATACTGTTATAGAAATAGAGACGAATGAGGTGAAAGATTGCTCCAGTTCTGTTGGGAAAATAAATTATACTATGAGCACATGGCCCAAAGAAACGAAAAATTGAAATCGATTATGTACTAACAAATAGAAAACAAAACATTGAAAACATATCCAACCAAACATTACCCATAGACCATCGTCTCGTGAGAAGCACATTACAGATAACTCAATAACTAATTTCAAGAATTGTAAAACCAAACTCACCACTTTAGAAACAAAACAAAAGTCCAAATACGCACGATATTGAATTAGATGGAAATGAAAATGTAGACTCCTTGTACAAAAAATTAAAACAACCATAATCTCCAGTTTAAATTCAATAAAACAGAAACTAATGAAACGTGAGATATTCCTGATTACATAAAATGAATAAAAATAAGAAATGAATGAATACATAAGAAAGGAAGATTACGCCGAACGAACCTACCGATACAAATTCATAAAACGGGAACGCACAGAACAAAGAATAAATTTATTAAATTAAAACACATATCTTGAATCAACAGGTAGCTTAATGCAGAGTCTAAAAAATGTTAATACCACGAAAAGATGGATTCCCTATATAAAAAAATGACGTTACCAATATGAAAATACTATCAAGATCTAATATTATAGATAAAGGTACATTGTCTTTTATCAATATATACTCGCAAGAGATACTACTACCGAAATCGAAACGACTAATACGGCTAGGTAGATCTACACATGAAGTAATAAATAAATTGAATTTTTTAAATCTGGTAAAAGCAACGGGCCAGATGAAATCTCAAATGAAGCACTAAAATTTGAAAAAAATACTTAACATTATCTTAAATGACAGATAAATACAGAAAGAATGGGCGCAATGCGACATAATATCACAAAAAAGGAGAACCTGCTGATATTGGAACCTACCGAACAATAAGCTTACAAGCAAATGTGTACAAACTATTTGCTTCGTGTCTTAGGGTTCGCCTAGCAATGTTCATAGAGAAATTTCAGCCGCCGGAACAATCAGGTTTCAGAAAAAACTTCTCAATAACATATCACATCCACACTTTAAATTTGATGATAGAGAAATATTTAGAACACAATATACCTCTACCTCTACCTTGCATTTATTGTTTACGCCAAAGCCTTCGAGTCTATATCACATAATAGCACGTGGGAAGTTCTACATGAATGCGAAAGGAACTCTCTAGATCTAATAAAAGGCATTTACTACAAAAGCAAAAGTCGTGTAAAGTTAGAGAGACAAGGTCTTGAAATAAATATTAGTAGAGGCATAAGAAAGGGTTAACCCCTACCACCACAAATCTTTATAGCTGTGCTACAAAGTATAATGAAAACTCTGAACTGTGAAAGTAATTAATATAAATGGAAAACTCCTCAGTAATCATAGATTTGCAGATGATGTCATACTCTTCTCTGCAACAGCATCTCAATTACAGAAAATGATTATCGAATTAAATGATGTAAGCAAAAAGATCGGTTTAGAACTAAATACTAGTAAAACTAAAATTATGACAAATCATCAAACTATTCCAATAAAGGTTAATAATAATACATTACAATATGTTCAGAGCTATAAGACCTTGGTCAACATGTATCTTTCTCAAAGACTAGATACGAGAATGAGCTTAAAAGACTACATAATGGAATGAATTCTGGAGCAATAAAGAGACCCTAAAATCAGAACCTTTAAAACTCATGAAAAAGTATGGCTGCCAGACATAGATTTACAATAACTACACCAAAAACAAAATACAATTGTGCCAGAGAGCGATGGAAAGGATTCTACTAAACATACAACGATAACAACGGATAAGAAATACACAAATAAGGAATACAACAAAAATATTAGACGCTTTAGAATATTCTCAAAAGCAAAAATAGAACTGGGCGGGTCATATTGCACGCATGGATAAGGAACAATGGCACCTGGCAAGGACCAACAAATAAAAGACTAAGAGGTAGACCAAAAGACAAAAGGGATTAATGAAATAAAATGGAGGACGCTTTTACTTGTAGAGGGGTTCATAACGATTTATGATTTTGATTCTTTTTAATTTATTTATCATTTAAAGTTTACATACATTAAATTATTAATGATGATTGGTATTTTAGTTTAAGGATTATTAATAGTAATACTTTAATCTTTAATTCATGCGCATATTCGTTATGCAAATAAAGAGGCTATAATAATACTTAAATTCATATTTCCCGCCCTTTCAGTATCCGATGCTTAAAGTTGTTTCTTGTCTATGTCATCACAGAAGCTGTCATTTTTAGGTAGATCTGTGACAGCCGCATATAATTATTTAACAAAACATAGCAAAAATATGTTGCAGAAAATGACTAACCTACATTATAAAACAATAATTATAAGCAGAGATAGGAAATACTAAACAACTTATCTTATTAAAATTAAATAATATTTTAGTTTGAAAAAGGATAATTAAGCATTATTCAAGGGTCATAAATAATGCCACAGATATTATAAAACTACACCTTTATATGTTTTCGTGCTTTTCTAATGCTTTCAAAAGCTTTTTAAAATCTTCTTTGTCTTTTGTGTATGTACTATAAATTGCGATTTACATTTTCATACCTGTAATTGTTTTCTTTTTATTTCCAGTTGTGCTCATACTTTTATATAAAAAAAATCTTATCTGTGTAATAATTTAAGGACACTTCAATAATAATAACTAGTATATATTTTTGTACATATCTTGTATGTGTCTGTCATGTTACCTTAAGGGGCTTTTCAAGTAATCTTGATCAGTAATTGCTTCTACGTTTTTAAGTCTGGGCCTCAGATTTATGTATCTGATTCATTTGTCAATCTTATAGGCAAGTAGGTGATCAGCCTCCTGTGCCTGACACACGCCGACGTCGAAAAAATATTAGATTATTGTCTGATATTGATAATATAATACAAGTACATTTCAGTTACTTCCATAGTGTTATGACATGGTGGGCCTCAGCGGCTGATATTCAAGATATTTTTGTATTACATAAAAGAGATATATATATATATTAAAACCACTTGCCTCGCTAAGATAATTATTTACAGAAATTAGTATTTTAACAGTTGCCTCCCAATATGTGTATTGGGATGGATATATTATGTATGTTTATAAAAACATAATTACATTTTTAAAGCTCAGTCCGCTCAGTCAGCTCAAGCCTTACCAGCTTTCCGACTTCATAAACCTACTCACTCATTTATGGGGAAATGTGTACAGATATATAGCAAAATTCCAGATTATGTAACCAAACTTCCGCTACATAAGTTCAAACCTTACAAGGAAACCCTAATAACAAAATTTATATTATACAGTTCAAGAATATAAAGATGATAACAATGCCGTTATAACATAGTGAGATGCATTAGTGTACAAATTGTACCGAGATGATTAAATGACTTTGATTTTGAACCTATGTCCTCAGATATGAGTCACACGTTGAAGCCTCTAGGTTAATACTGCACTGCTCGATGTTAGACATAAGGATTGACATACGGGAGTCCCACTCGGCGCTAAGTTTAGATTTTAAATATTACTTTTGGAAGCTGGCGTTTATTATTGAAGGATAGCTGATTTTTATGAGAGGGTAGTTTGGCAAATAAAACAACGGAAAACTATAGGAATAAAATTTGTATTTCACAATTCAGAAATGTTCGATACATATTGTAGTCTTTAATAAAATATAACTATACTATGCAATAACACTCAAAAATATATCTTAGACATTAAGTAGGGTAGTTCATTAAAATAACGATAATTGTATACGAGTACCCTTCGATTCTAACACAAAAAAGATGTATAATATTGAGAAATCATTTCCGTAAAGGCTGTTAAATCATTCGCCTAAATTACATTAGATCGTTATAAAAATAATCAATAAATGAGACATTAACCGATGAGGGTAGACGCAAATTTAACCCAAAAACAAACATACAGTTTACCGACACGAGTGATGTGTGCACGTCTGTGTGTGTAATTTAAAGCCAAGTAAGCACTATAGGAATTGCACCTGGCTCTGTCGCAGGTAACGATTCTAAATAAATGCCCCTAACACAATCCTACACGAAGATCGACAATTGCATTGCGAGACCTATCCTAAAACTTAGCACCTTTATTTGGTCATTCCCTGTTTAGCTCGTTTCTCCCACTCGGCCCTCATCTGCAGGATGCCCTTGAACTGGGGCGAGGCGTCCGCCTCCTCCCTCTCCTTCCCGCTCTCGTCCTTCTCGTTGTCCGCGTCCTTGTCTATCACGGCGTTCGTCTCCTCCGCGGAGAGTCTGAACTCGTCTTTCCTCTGCCAGGGTCGTCTCAGCGTGTCCGCTTTGTACGATTCGCTCTTGGTGATGCTTTTGATCTCCTCCCTGTCGTTGGAGGGGTCCGGGAACGTTCTGTTCCTGAGTCTCTTCTCGGGCGTCGAATCGGAGACCTCTTTCTTGTACTTGTTCACCTCGTTCCTGTACGTGGGTGTGGTCTCTCGTTTCGCGGAGACGCTGTGAATGCTGACGCTCCTCTGATAGTGCGGCACTCCGAATTGGCTGACCCTCGCCGCTATGTCCACCAGTTTATTCTCGGTTCTCTCTTTTTCCTCGTTCTCTTTATCGCTGTCTCTAGATTTGATGGAAGCGTTGAATTCGTTCTTGAGCGATTTAGTTCGCGTCGTGTCTTCTATTTTGTTGCCGTTGGCGTCGCTCTTCTCCGCTATTTCCTGAGCGATGCAGTCGGCCTCGCAATCCTTGAGCTTCAGCGATCGCCTGGCGAACACTTTCATCAGCTCGGGTTCGTCGTCGTTCCTGTGCCGCGAGTCCCTGTTCAGGACGGTTTTCTTTCGATAGACCACGGTCTCCTCGTGCCTGTCGGGAATTTTGTTCTCGTTACTGTCCGTGCTCCGGATGGAGCTTTTGCTTCCGAAGCTCGAGTGCGATTTTCTATCCATCGATACGTTGTCGTCGATTTTTTCCGAGCTTCCGTCGGTGCTCACGGAGTCGGCTCGAGGTTTCTCTGGCCTGTCGTGTTCGACGCTTGCGGATTTCCTCTCGAAGTACATCTTGGGGGTCGCGGGGCTCTGCGGCGTGGTCGAGGTCGCCGCGTTCGGTTTCGGGGCCTTGTCTTCGAACACGACCGGCGCGCTGTCGACGCTCTGGATGGAACCTCGTTTAGTCTGAGAGACCACCCTCGTCTCCGTCGGGAAGAAACTTTCGCTTTCCTGTTCTTTATTCGTCTGCATTTCCGTCTTCTTAGGCGTGACGTTCGCCGTCAGCACTACGTTTGGAACCGGCTCGGTGTCCACTCTGTTCAGTTGTATGTGCAAAAACTCGGGAACACCTCTAGCGCCCGTCTTGTGAAGCCTCTCCTCGTTTCTGACGATTTTGGGCGTTTCGGCTTCTCCGACCGGCGGTTCTTTATTGATATGAGTGACGGAAATGAAGTTTTCCACGTCAGCTCTGATTACCCTCTGGCCGGAAGGCTTTCCGCTCTGGCTCAGGGCGCTCTCCACCGAGCCGGTCTTCCTCTTGTCGTCCGTCGGCCTCTCGGAGCTACTTTTGATGCTGTCTAGAGAACTCGACTTGAGCATCGGGGCGATGATGGGCTTCGGCGAACCGATGATGTCGTCGATCTTGGCCTCTATCTGAGAGATGTCGCTGTCGCGTTTGTGGGCATCCATCGCGAGGCGAACGCCCTCGGCGAAGAGCTTCACGTCCTCCTCCGCGTCGGGTTTGAGGCTGTCCAGGTAGCTGCCATCGGTACTCGGAAGGCTGTCGTAGTTGTCGCCGGTCCCTTGAACGTCAAAGTTTCTGGCCGAAACTCTCTTAGAGAAGTCGTGTCTCTCTACGTTTCGCCTGTAGTTGACTTCCCAACTCTCGAGCAGAGGTTCCGGGAAGCCCACGACAGTCGGCAGACTCGGCATCTGGTTCTCCTGCGAGCCGACGGAAGCGGACTCGGAGGCGTAGCGGAAACTGTGAGATTTCCCGATGCCGGTCCTCGTCTCGACGTACTCGTCTCCGAGAGACCTGAGCCCCGAGGCGACGTACGAATCCTCCGCTCTCCTGGCGTGGAAGCTGTCCCGCTTGAATTCCTTTTCGCGCAACTCGACCTCCGGCCTCATCTTGACGTTTTCAGAGCTGCGTGACGGTTTCTGCGAACCGGAAACCGTGATGCTCGGGTTGAAGTGAGGCAGGTTCTTGGGCATGCTGCCGCCGTGGAAGACGTTGTCGCTCTTCACGTTTCTGATTCGCATTCCCCGACTCGGTTCGTCGTCCGTCGCGGTCGAGAGCGTCTCCTCGTGAGATCTGGACATTATTTCGTTGGAAATGAACGCTCTGGAGGAGAACGGGTCCATCAGCCGCTGGACCGACGCCGGCCTTTTGGATTTATCGTGATGCAGACTGAACGACTCCCTTCTGTCTTCTATCTCTTTGGATCGTCGTTTGTCTTCGTCGCGTCGACTGCATCGCTTCATTTCCATGTTGAGCAGTTTATCGGTTTCCTCGGCGACTTTGAGGTCGATGTCGTACTCGAGCCCCGGGACTTTGGCCGCGCTGTACACGTCTCTGTAGGCCCCGTCGTGCACGTAAGCCCCCTTGTGGTCGATGCGTTTGTGCATCTGGTTGGCGAAGGCTTTCTGCCCGGCAGACTTGTACCGCTCGACCGGCTTGAAGTCGTTCCTTTCGTCGGTCGTTCTGTACTGAGTCTTCTTCTTCTCGGGGCTGTCGCCGTCCGTCTGGTCTTTCTTCTTCTTGCCGCTCTTGCGCAGCAGGAGTCTGCTGAAGAACGACTCTTCCCTTTTAGAAGATCGCGTGACTTCGTCTTTCTTTTCCGGTTTCGTCTTCTTTTCGTGGCAAGATTCTTCGGCGTATTTCTTTTCGGAGCGGTATTTGGTCCTCTCCTCGTAGACTTCTACTCTTTTCGGTGAACTTTCCCGGTCCTGAGTGCTCGACTTGCTTCTCTTGATGGAGGACCTCGGGGTGTGGGTCTCGGCGACGCTCAGCTTCGCCGGGGACGGTCCCACGACTTGGCTCAGGGCGAGACCCGGGGGCAAAGAGGAAGACTTGAGTCTGGTGTCGCTCGGTGTTTCGAGGACTCTGTTCAGTTCTCGCGTCAGTTGTTGATGCTGCTCTTTCATCAGATGATGCTTCGTGGTGGTCGATGAAGAGAATGATTCTGAAAATTATAAATTATTTCTGTTAAATAAACGATTAGGGATTCATTTATAATTTTATACAATTTGAAAATAAATATTCAATTTCACAGAGAAAATAAACGATAATGCCATATATTACATATACTAATAATTTCTGTATATGTCCCGTGATAATTTCTAATAGCCAAGTAGGCGATCATACTACTGTGCCTGACACATGCCGTCGACATTTTGGGGCTTCATGGCTTTACCATGACAAGAGTCGCAAGTTGAAACCACAACATTGCTATATATATGTCGCAGATTCAACGCGATTAATAATTGCTAAATTGGTGTTACTACCGTCGTCCGACATTATAACACAGTCAGTGCGCACGTCCGGCGCAGGCGACGTTCGAAACTCAAGTGACTAAACAATTCACTTACTGCCACGAAACAGTCGCGCCACTGACATTTGGTGATCACACAGACTAGGTATTGTCAATTGTCAACGTTGACAGTCTACCTTACCACACCGCATTCTACGACTAACTTCAAAGTGGCGGGAATTTTAAAATATTCATTCTCCGACATATATTTATTATAGACAATTTTTGACCAGAAAACCTTCTGAATTATAATTTTTTTATAACAGGAGGCAGGAAGAGGCTCGTCTGATGTTAAGTGATACCGCCGACCATTGCCATTGCCTGAAGTGCCTTTGCCTTTTAAGAATTGGTACGCTCTCTTCTAGAAGGACCCTAAGTCGAAATAATTCGAAATTACATCAATGACCAGTTGGTTCCACACATACGAATGGTATTTTGTAATCAGTCCGATGATGAAACTCAGCTGCAGGTATCAATGCCAATAACTCCTCTGAACACTCTCCACGTTAAATGCGGTAGAAGATGCAGAGGGTCCCCACATCTCTACAAAACGCCAAGAAATGATGCTACTACAAAACGGATTGGTCGACGATTGGAACTATTCTTTGTTGTATACAGCCAAGTGGAAGGAGCTGGTACTGTTAATGCACTTCTTCATCTGATGACTTTTAAAGACAGTCTTCGGAACCTCAGTCGCACTATGAAGAAGTCATTTGTGGAATAAGGCGTCAAGAAATGTGTCAGAAGACTCACCAGTAACTTCTGAGCTCTTGAGGGTGACTTCAGGAGTATTGCTTCGGATCACTTCTTCGTTCAGTTCGGGAGTTATTGGCAAGGCTGAGGCGGCAATCTGGAATGATTACGTAACGAATTATTGGAATATAATGATGAAGTTTTTATTGTACCAGCCAAGGCTGTTTATTTTGTCCGGGTTTTCTTAGTTTTGAAAAAAAATTAAATTGTATGACTTTATAGGTCTGTTGTGGTCTCTGAAAGAATTACCAGCGCTATGAAACACATCAGCTCAAAAGCATAATACTGAGTCAGTGAGCTTTTAATGCTTATTATTTTTTGTTATATATTTTTTTGGTGGTTGTACGAGCCAAGGCCGTACATTTTGTCCACCCAGGCTTTCTTAGTTTATTAAGCTTGACGATTTTCTAAATAGTTGGAGTCACGTCCAGAGAGTATAGACACAGACACTCTCTTGGACTTTTACATTACATTATTCGTTACATAACAATGAATATTTTATTGTTTTCGCTTAGGTGCTGTTGTTGTACACGAGTGGTTAATATAGAGTAAAACTCAAATTCTATTATAGAAAGCAGCAAAAAAAGTTAGACAAAACATAAACATAAGGTACATTACTTAACAGCATTAAAAATTCATTATATACTTCGTAGGTATATTATCATTGACTGAAAATCAACGCTGCCTTTTTTCTCACAATAATATATTTATTTGTAATGGTTGTGTGTGAAGATTATTGTCTAGTAATTATTTTGTTGTGTCTCACCGGTGTAGCTCTCTTCCTTCTCGTAGCGGGACGCGTGCGTCGAGGTCGCACGGCCATCTTGTGTCGGGCTGCGGAATGGGACAACGGCGCCAATCCCGGTGGAGGTTCCGATGTGTCTGAAATGATAAATAATGTATTAAAGACAAAATTATCTATCGCTAGTCCACACTTAGGGATTGCCCGTGTTGTGTGTAACTAGATAACAATTATTCCGTCATAAATTGTACAATTTTTTTTGAGAAAAAGTAGGTTTAGTGTTACATGCGTGATTGTGTGAATGGGTGTGTGCGCATCTAATTAATGCGCATAGATTTTTGGGAAAACTATGCCAATATACCCATTAACGTGATTTATTTGTGTGTCATTCTAATGCTCATTTCGTCTCATAAGGTCTTTCACTTCCAGGCCCTGGTAGATGTCAAGGCGGAAGCAGAGACAGGAACCTTCGGTACGAAACTTTAGAGCAGATCTCATTTTATGTCATACTAACAATAACAATAACTATTAACAATAATTTAGAAGGGTTTAAGTTTAAAACTTATTCATGGGTCAAACAGTCAACAAATATCGCGTTCAATCATATAAAATTTTGTCACTGATCAGAAAATCATTATTTCGTGGCGTGTTTCGTAATAATAATACAGGCCAAAAGTAAACTTACCTTATTGCTCTATTAAGGTAAGTTCAATAAAACAAAATTGGTAATTTTTTGATAAGCATAAACACAAAAATACTTTACGTGTTTTGTAAAAACCGTGATCCAACATCGAACTTTGAGTAATGATCCAAATCAACACACACAAACACAGACAGTAGTCAAAATACTCACTGTATATATCAGAATGGTCGCTCCTAACAGAGGTGTCCTGTTGATGTCCACTGCTGGTGTCCTCATCCATCTCAGAGGAGCCGACGCTGAGGAGCGAGCCATCACTGCACGAGGACTGAGATATTCCTGCATGGTGCCGCTGAAATGTTCCAATTGAGGCCATTAATAATTTAGACAGGTGAAATATCACTAATACCAGAACTTTTTGTTGTTAAGTTGTATACGTATATAGCTTATTAATTGATTACGACTCATCCATCTTTTAACAGGTACTTTTGCAGGGTTTTTAAAGCTTTTGAAATAGACAATACTTGTGTCCTAATATCGACATGAAGCTAGCTTCAGACGTGAGCGTGTTTGGAACTAAACGCAGAATAGAATTCATATTAATAACAAATTATAATTAAATTCAAGCAATGTTGGATTTGCGACTCTCGTCCCTGAGGTCGTAGGTTCGATTTTAGGACTTCCTATGTGCATATAGAAAGTCCATTGGTGCAGGGGATTTACCACTTACTTTACTAAGTGTCCAATATCACTTACAATCTCTACGAAAAGGAACACTTTGTTCTTATGTTCTATATGTTGTTTTAACGTCAAATCACAATTCTAAAGGGAAATCAACTGCCAGTTTGACGTAGATAGCAATCAGTCTTTAATCAGTGTGTTTGTCCCAATAAGAATTATGATAATAATTACTTAACAAGTTACCTTAATGTTGGCACTAATAAACCTCCGTCGCGGTGGGCGTCTAACTCCAACATCACTTGTATTCGTCACATATAACATCATTTTTATGTCTTTAAAACAAAACTCAGTACATCACATATAGGTCTTTAAAACTACTAAAATATACATTTAAAAACTTTGGTCCCTGCGGCAGTTTCGGTACTTTTAATGCTCTATTGCGATACTTATTCGTTGAGCGAGGAAAGCACCAGCTCTGGGTCGACCTTCAGAACTTAAATGTTAAATTAGCGCCTGTGCACGTGGGGTTCAAGAGTCTCTACTCCAAAAGGTGCAAAAACTAAGTGAAAAATTGTTCACTTAAAATTCGTAAACGAACGAAACACAAAGATTTCTCTACAGGTAGATAAAGTAAATTTGACTGCATTGATCGAATGCAAAGTGATATTTCAGATAATTTGATTTTTATCACAATGATAAGATTACCAAGTGTCAATAAAACTCAAGATAAATCTACTTTATGTATCAGAGAAATGTTTTAAGAACATCATAGTTACCCAGTTATAGCAAATTATAAAGTTATCGCTAAATATACACATGATAAGGCACGACCATAGCCAATTCGAGGTAATGATTCCATGAAAGAAGATAGAGGAACTCAACCTAACACCATAGGCGAACACAAACTCCGTCAACTTGAGAGTGTGGCACAGCCAAGAGAGAAGAATGAGATAGTAACAAAATCATGAATTAATTATCTAAACAAATATTTGAAAAGGCATATAACCTGCGACAACTGGAAGACAGCACAGCAGTGAGTGTTACAAGACAGCGTTGTCGAAGATCCAAGAACGCCCTAAAGCCAGAAGAGTCAGTGTAACCTTCAAAAATCAGGCGGTATGTGCCTGCCAAAGGTCATATAGGTCACACACAGTCTTCTAACATATTTTGCCGAAGCAAAACTAGGTTTAAGTTGGCACCTGTTAGATACTATCAGTAATCACAGAGCTGGTGGTTTTGCTCACTCACAAATTCTTGTAATACAGTTCCACACTATGTTGGTGGTGGGGGTCAAAAAGCCTTAAAAACGCTCAGTAGTGAAAAAACGAACGTCGAGTAGATACGGGTGTAGTTTCGTATTCTGCCTTGACGTTTGATGATGCAACTTAGCTGCAGTACAGAAAACATTTAGCACAATATTTTGGAGTTTATTATTTTTCGTTTAAAAATAGCGATCGTGTTGAATAAATTTGGTTACCAATTGTTAGAAGTACTGGTGAATCTATTGGGAAAACTAAACGTTAATATGTAAATTGAAGATATCAAATACGTCTTTGTAAATGACACGATAACATATAATCTGTTGATTATTATTATCACTATTAATGCAAGTCTTAAAGTATTGCAATTTATTAGGTTATAGGAAATTGGCCAATGATATTTTATAAATATAATGTATTTAATTAATTCATTGATACCTATGCAATTTTGCCGTCTTATAGGTAGTTCATTGATTCATTGATGAAAATACCTGTTGGAGCAAGGTCCGGGAAGTACGGTGGATGTCTTAGACATTACAATTGAAGCTCGTCTAATTTGGTAGTGTAACTTGCAGCAGCAAGTGGCCTAGCGTTTGCAGTTATTGTCGGGCCATATTTAAAAAAGTTATAGTGAACGACCACGGCACTAGTCCACCAACTGCACACAAGTAATTTTTCGGTCGTAGCTTGGTCGCAAACAAAAAAAAAATAATACGGGAAAATGAAATGAATTGAAATTTTCGAAAAACAAATGCACGAGTAAATTGTGTATGAAATTGAATTCGGAATTACTAATGAGATATTTGAGGTTAAAGTGGTCAGTAGGACAAAACGCCAATTTCATATGTAACCTAATATTTTAACTAAACGAATTTTAACACGCCCCGTAATGGAACCGTAAGTCGGTCAAAATTAATAAAACGAAATGAAATACTCAATATAACTCAGTCAATGAACTAATAGCACGTCGCCTTGAAATTCGATATATCATTCGGAGACTATGTCGAAATGTAACACACACTATCAGCAAATTCAACTATAAATTAAATTTATTTTCATCAAATTTAAACCGTCACCTTGAGAGAAGAAGAGTTCTGGCCATCAGCAAGCCCAGATGTAATGTGTAATGTTCGTCACTAGCAATAGTTTTCAGTTCAGTTCAGTTTCAGTCAATTCAGTCAACCGCCACGGTTCCAGCTGTAGCTGAACGTGATTCCAAGTGGGCCAAGAGAGCCAAAGCTCACTTCGGGTCAGCACGGAGTAGCTATTATATATATATATATATCACTAACAATCGTTTTTTTACAACAGTTTACAGGTGGTTACGGGTTACATTTTATTTCGTAATTCAGTCAACCTCCACGGTTCCAGCTGTAGCTGAACGTGATTCCAAGTGGGCTAAGAGAGCCAAAGCTCACTTCGGGTCAGCATGGAGTACCTATTATATATATATATATATCACTAACAATCGTTTTTTTACAACAGTTTACAGGTGGTTACGGGTTACATTATATTTCGTAATTCAGTCAACCTCCACGGTTCCAGCTGTAGCTGAACGTGATTCCAAGTGGGCCAAGGAGGCAAAAGCTTACTTTGGGTATATATAGCTAGTATTTTTAGTATGTGTGTGAATAGTCATCGAGATGGTTTAGAACGGAAGACTTATAGAATTTTATTTGCTAATATTTTTGGGTCCCAGTTGGGGTTTGAATCCCAGACTAGATTTATTGTTCTAGTATGATTCAGAAGAGGCTATACTATACGAGCTCGCAATTATACTTTTTAATTGTCGTTTGCTGATGGTACGTTTCGCGTGACGGATCTAATAAATCAAAAATTTTGATATAAATTTTTGTTGTTAATTATATTTCATACGAAAATAGGATAGATTAGAAAATTCTTAAAAGGAATGTCGACAATAATCAGAAAACAATACGGAACAATATGGTTTTATTATTATTATTCCGGCTTGGGACGGCTGGGTATTTCATTAATTTTGGCAGAAAATATAGTATATGATCACGGATAATAGTGGACCTCCAAATTACTTCTATAAAAACCAACCTACGAGTCCAAGGTGGTCCAAGGTCCACTTCCCTTAGGTGCTCTTTCGAATCATTCGCGACTTTAACGGATTGAACAGCGCTTATCCGGAGCTGGACATATTCGGTAGTGGGCTGATCGGTTTTCGAGAAAGCATTGTTAGGTGACAATCTCGAATCTAATTCGCTGATTTGCTGATGTTTTTTTTTGTATTATATGTTTAAATTGTATTTTTAAATTTTTCATTTCAGTTTTGAAACACTTATATTTACTTCAATTGTCATACATTTTAGATGAAAGATTACATAAAATATGCAGTAGATTAAGTACAACGTATGATGTGGTAAAATAAATAAGACTAATAGTTCATTATAAATACAAATATTTCTTCTTTATAATATTAGTCTACATAAAAATAAAATAAATCAAAGGCGCTACAACCTTTTTTAGGCCTGTGTCTTAGATTTCAGTTATGTATCATCATCATTTGTTAATCTAATAGGCAAGTGGGTGATCAGCCTTCTGTGCCTGACGCACGTCGTTGACCTTTTTGGGTCTAATGCAAGCCTTCGGTGGTGTTTTCCATCACCGTTCGAGCGAATGTTAAATGCGAATATCAGTCCAGTCCATTGGTGTACAGACGGGGATCGAACCTACGACGAACCTATTCAGCAATATATATTGCCTTAACAAACATTTGTTTCCACTTATATAGTGATTATTAGCAGTGTTTGCCTAGTGGCTTCAACTTGCGACTCTCATCCCCGAGGTCGTAGAATCGAACCCCGGTATTTAACAAGACTTTCTTTCCATACGCAACATTCGCTCGAACGGTGAAGAAAACCGGCTTGCCGTAAACCCAAATGATATTGATACATCACTGAATTTATAGAACAGACCTAAAAAGGTTGTAGCGCCAGTGATTTTAAATACACTTTCGAAGATAAACCAACCTTAGGCACAGTGGTTGTACTTTCTACTTTCCACGCTTCAATTGTTGTGCGTAATTATCGGTTATCTGATAGTCTTCCATTTCATTGTTTACTTTTACATTTTCTTTAAATGGAAAACTTTCGAAAATTTATTTAGTAAAGGACTTAAGGATATGACGGCCAACAGGTTCTAATTGATATCGTAAAATTTGTGATGTCATATTTTCTTGCATAATTTGCATATACGTTGTTTTAGTAGTTATAAATACATAGCCAAGATAGCTATTAATTATAACCTTATTTACTAAGGATATTTAACATAATTTATCCAATAACACTACATACACTAACACTAAATCAAATGGTTTTATTATTTTCGTTCTTCTCACTACGCTCGTAGTGTTAAGTTGTACACTAAATAAAAAATAAATCAATGGCGCTACAACCTTTTTAAGTATTGGCCTCAGGTTTCTGTATTATTTTTATTATAAAAAAGGGGGTCAAACGGGCAGGAGGCTCACCTGATGTTAAGTGATACCGCCGCCCATGGACACTCTCAATGCCAGAGGGCTCGCGAGTGCGTTGCCGGCCTTTTAAGAATTTGTACGCTCTTTTCTTGAAGGACCCTAAGTCGAATTGGTTCGGAAATACTTCAGTGGGCAGCTGGTTCCACATAGCGGTGGTGCGCGGCAAAAATTGCCTTGAAAAACGCTCAGTCGTGGAACGGCGGACGTCGATGTGATACGGGTGGAATTTTGTATTCTGCCTCGACGTCCGATGATGAAACTCAGCTGCAGGTATTAATCCGAACAACTCCTCTGAACACTCTCCATGGTAAATGCGGTAGAAGATGCAGAGTGACAACACATCTCTATTTCATGATACACACCGTCGACTTTTTGGGTCTAAGGCAAGCCGGTTTTCTCAAGATTCCTTCACCATTCGAACTAATGTTAAATGCGCACATAGTAAGAAAATCCATTGGTGCACAGCCGGGGATCGAACCTACAACCTCAGGGATGAGAGTCGCACACTGCAGCCACTAGGCCAACACTGCTCTAGCCTCTACATTAACGTGATGGTGGAGCCTATGTTCGTGGGCTCCAACAGTCTTTATTACTATCGTGGCGATGTCCTCTACATTAAGGTTCCGATGGAGGTCCTTATTGCGAATGAACCAGGGAGAATGCAAACAAAGGAAGAGTTATTTTTTTGTATAATCCAAATTATACTACATATGAAATGACAGAGGTTTCATACATTCACTAACAATCTTAAACAACATTAGTTAGTGTATTTCAAAGGTCAGCAACGCACCTACTAAAGATGAGTGTCCATGGGCTGCGGTGACTGCCCTTTTAGGGCTTTTCGCCCTAGGCACCCTTATTATATAAAAAAAAACACATGTACTTATGTACAAGAGTTAGAAGTTATACATCTTTGGCGTAACAAGATAAAAATCTTTCACCTTATTCTACATTTGTATAAAAAACAAGATTAACAATAGAAAAATGTATTTAATAAATAAATTTAATTTAATTTTAATATGTTGATGCTAACTTCAGAGTGTCGGTTTTTTGTGACGGTGCGCGGGTGTCGGTTTGTTGTGCGCGAATCGTAAAAATATACTCTCATCATTTTCCCTTAACGCGCCAACAAAAGTGACATAAAAAGCTTTTCAAACTGTCCTATGCTAGAATAGTAAGTATACTTATTGAGCAGACATTTTATAATTATAAAAGTGTCAATGTTATCTAGAAATTATTGTCAAGAACCGTTAAAATGTCAAAGGTAGGATAGGATACTAGCTGTCCATGACACAGGGAATGCTAGTGTACGGTCTAGTACACTTTCTCTTAACTAAATATCCGTTTTTTGATTTTTTTTTATAAAACAGGAAGCAAACGTACAGGAGGTTCACCTGATGTTAAGTAGTACCTCTACGCTCTATTTTTAATATTTAACCTAGTTTTTTTTCTCTCGAATTTTATAGTGTAGTACGCATACATTTATACATACTTAAGTTAAACGACTTTTGTTTGATTAGATGTTATACTGAGACTACATATTCTTTTAAGGTAGTTAGTTACCCACACACAGGGGCTTGTATGGGGAAGATCGAGAACATTTTGTCACAACGATATTTATGTCATATATGTTTCGATATACGATAGCCTTAACATTTTACTGTTCACAAACAATTTAACAGAATATACCCACTGTTTATTATACAAAATCACAACACCTTGCTTCCGGTTTACAATTGACTGCTTTGTCAATAAACAGTTCAACACAATCTGCGTTTACACATTTAATTCATACTGCGACCTTTTCACTGTCTATTCTATAAAAAAAATGTGTGTGTGTACTAGTCTACACACGTAAGAAGTGAAACTTCGTTATGACTTTATTTTTCGAAAAATGATCTACTATGTGCAACTTTACAGAAATTGGTTAAATTAGATAAAGTTTAACAAAGGTTTTATTATCTTATGAATACAAATAATACAATTATTTAATTTTACTGCTAAGATTATTGTAGAATTTCATTAGTTGTAATAAAATTATTACTATCACTGATATTTATATTATATATTTTTGTTATTAATGGCTTCGAATCTCTTCGAATCGACCGTGGTAGGGACAAGAAAAAGATGGCGCGTAACCGAAAAATGTGACGGTAATTTTTTTTTCAACGCCGATAAAGAAATTTCATTTCAAAAATAAAATAAATCAGTGGCGATACAACCTTTTTAGGTCTTGGCCTCAGATTTCAATATCTGTTGACGATCCCCGGCTGTGCACCAATGGATTTTCTTTCTATTTGCGCATTTAACATTAGCTCGAACGGTGAAGGAAAACATCGTGAGGTAACCGACTTGTCTTAGACCCAAAAAGTCGTGCGTCAGGCACAGAAGGTTGATCACCTACTTGCCTATTCGTTAAAAAAATGATCATGAAACAGATCTGAGGCCCAGACCTAAAAAAGGTTGTGGCGCTATTGTATTTTCTGCTATTGTTGTTGTATTAACACTGATATTTGTATCTACTTGATTTCGCTGGTCGCGTCCGCATGTTAATAGTTAATACGGTTCAATTACAGATTTAGGTTCTACTACTACTACTACTAGCGGACTTAAAAATACACTTTTATCACGAAGCATACCAAAGGCTCAAAATCGACAACAAAACAGTTAGTTCTACTTTAATTTTGCAAGTGTACGCATCACTGCGCATGTGTACACGATAAATTGAATGCCATCAAAAACATATGTAAAACGACTGTCGCAACTCAGTTCTTCTACCGTATAATGTTGTCAGATACATGTAATACCTAGTCGGTTAATTTATTCAATACTTAAGGTACCATTACGTAATTACTAAGCAATTTAATTGAATATAATACGTAAATTAAGGGAAAGGTGAATGAATATTTAAAGGCAATTTTTTCTAGCGTAAGCGAGTATTTGGACCATAGGTTTAACAATTATTATCTTGAGATTATTTTTATGTTCTTATAAGACACTAGCGGAGTCGACGGACGTTGTCCTTTCTTAACTATGAATATTGATTTCGAATTGGTATAATTAACTAAATATGCTTTATGATATACAATATTCTTTGTTTGTTTTTCTGGCGTACATAAATAGTTTTGTTGGTATTCCAACATATAACTGGCCGGTTATAAACTGGGTATAAACTGGCTGGTTTTTTACAACATGTGTTTTCAATATTAATGCTACATACAATTAGCCACTGTAATTATTTTATATGTATTTTATCAATACAATAACTCCGATCGAAGCATTTGAATTGTATAAGCACTATGCACTGAAAAAAATTGTTATCGTTACAAAAGTCATGATTACTTAATATGGTGGTTTGTATTCTAAAATTTTCTAATTTTCCTAATTTTTCTTTCATAGGAACCTTGAACCTAGAAAACCAAAATAAGAATGAGCGAAAACGGTCCAGCCGTTCACGCGTGATGCCGTGATTAAGGGAAATACGGATTAATTTATATATATATATATATAATATTGTAAAAATTGATATGACATTTGCATGCCTATATATATGGCTGATTGTGCGGATATTTGTAGTTGAACAATCTAATTGTACCACTATCTCGGAAAATAATCGATTTTTTATTATGACTTGTGATTATATCAGGCTATGGCCAAGTCTTCTAGAAGACCCTTAGAGTATTGATGAGCGAGTGACAAAATTAAAAAAACCAATGGTCATCAAATTATAATGGGTAAAATCCAGGGTAAACAGAGCGAACGGGTATTGCGACTTCGTAAGAGTGCACAGAACAAGACACGTTTCAAACTGAAACTCAAAATAACTTTATTCATATAGGTAACCAAGTACTGTTAAATCAAAAGAAATGATGTCAAATTTATTCTAAATTTACATAGTTAAATTAATTGTAAATTTACATTTACTACCAGTTCTCAAGTCAAGGGCGTAGAGCGGGCAAGATGACTGGCTCCGCCACTCTTTTTAATCACCAAGTTTTGAGTCATACAAATTGTTTGAACTGGAGCAAATGAATCCCATGGATTAGGATCATTAAAAAATCGTTAAATTTATAAAAAGCTGTATTCATTAAATCATGTTAAAGAGAGTTTTGACTTTATTCAGTGTTAATTATTTAATTTCGCTTGGGAGTTTGTTTTAAAAACGAATACAATTTCCATATAAGGAATTGTCTATCTTCTGGAGCCTGGCTGATCGTACGCTGTTTCGAGTATTATACTGGTGAACGTCACCATTTGTTTTAAAACCACTTTCATTGTTTTGTACACACAACAAGGCTTCAAAAATATTCACGAGACTGAAGACTAACCTTCAGTAATGGAGGCAACAAAAGAAGTGTTTCTGAATCTTATCCTTTATAGTAAGTTTTAACGAACTTTCCTCTATAACACGTTAATAGCAATAAAATCTTTGCGGTATGAAATTGTAGATTTTCTCCAGGAATGTGGTTGACAGTTGATTCTCTTTTTATAACCCAATCTTGAGATATTAATTACGTTCTATGATTATTAATTGTTATTTAGTTACTAACAACACAGGGGCTCCCTAGTGGGACTAGTTATAGAGTTTTGTCACGACCATATTTCTGTCATGAAACTTTTCGAATGTATTGTAATGCCACAGGAATCTGCCCAGGAGGTCTTCCCAGGGAAATATGACCTCCAAATATTTTTTCCCATTTTTTTTCTGTACTGTAAGGATATTGTATGTATTTCTGCAAAAAACTAATACATAAACAAGAGCGTAGTCCACCTACACACACAGATAACTGGTGACCCCAGAGCTGGTTTTTTTACTCAACAAATAAGTAGCGAGGAAAGTCATTGTACATTGCCACAGAGACCAAACTTTTAAACTTTGTATTAATTAATTTTTAATTGTTATTGCTATTTACATTAAATTAAAAAATTCTTGAAGTTAAGTTATTAACTGACACTCTAATTCATTTTAACAAATCATAAGCGGCCTTCTAGATATAAGATGTATTTGTTACCATGGTTACCGTATATTTAAAAAGCCTTAAGAAAGCATGTTTGTCATGGTAACAGCCTACACAAGGTCACAGAAGATTTGTATAGGTATGATTGTTTATTCGCGTTTTAATTAATAACAAATATAATAAATTAAAAGAAAAATAAGTGACACTCCCTTTTCAGGTCTGTGCCTCATATTTCTCTATCAGTTCCATGATCATGTCAATTGTCATGGCAACTTGGTGATGAGCCTCCTATCACGCCGTGGTCTTTTATTATAAATGAATAGAGGAAGCCCATTGGTGGACGGCCAAGCTCGAACGACCTCAGGGATGATTGTTGTAAACTGAAGTTGCTTAACACTGCTCATTTATACTTGTTAATCCTGTACAGTTTTTTTGAACCAATGCTGGAGTTAACACGAACCAATTTCATTAGAATTTTTTGTTAGATTACATCAAAACCATTCATATTAATTCAATACGTTTATTATTGCATATTAAATATTTACTTCCGAATAGAAAAGAATTGCCACTTCCCAAACCTTGGGGAGCATAAGGTACGACCTTGTATTTGTGGTAGGTTGAAATAATTTGAACTGTCTAATCCATCTTTTAAATAATGCTATGTTTCATCTAGTTCATGACGAGTTGAATATGATATACCGACCCGAGCTGTAACGCAATTTCTCTTGAGCTTCTTTGGCTCTTGAGAGCAAACGTCCATGGTGAGAGAACGTTGAGCTTGCTACCGCGGCTACCAGGAATACTACTTATGACTACAGATTACAATAAGCAACATGTAAGTTTTTTATATTGTCGCCTAACAGGACTGCTATTGATACATTAATACAAACAAGTGGTATTCTAATTTAACATACCATGATGTAGATTGTATTATTTTGTAAAATAATTCTAACATCAAGTAAGTAGACAAAAACAAGTAGTTTCAGGAAGAACATAGTGTAATGGTTCCAGCTCCTTACAAGTATTTTGTACAACAAAAAACTTGGCGATTAAAAAGAGTGGCGGAGAGTTTATTGCCAGTTCTTCTTTTCCGTTCTACGCCCTTCATTTGAGAACTGGCAGTAAATGTAAAATTAGAAGCGTTTAATATGGATTTCTTTATAGACGTTCATAAGTGTACATTGTATAACAAAAATGAATAAATGATTTTGAATTTGAGTCAAGTGATACAGCCGCCCCTGGACACTCAATGCCAGAGGGCTCACGAGTAGCAAAAAAAATAATTAAAGACATTAATATTTATTTTATCAATGACAGTTCATTATATTGTTCCAATCATAATTGATGAGTAATTACAAATATTAATTAATATTATCTTATTATCACGTGTAGTACTGTCATAACAGCCCTTTGGGATTTAAGGCAACATTTTGATACGGATATTTATATTCTAGGGGTTAAGGGTAAGCAATAATAAACAGCTAACTGCCGCCCATAAACACCTACATGGAATTACGGATGAGTGGTCGACCTTTGAGGGAATGGTACACTCGATTATTGAAGGTTTTATCAGATCCAAATACAGTAAAATATTATAATGAGGAATCAAAGAATATTTGTATCTTTGGAACGAGTAAACTCAAAAACTACTAGTCCAAATGCAAATTCTTTAACCGTTATGATGCTACTTTACCCTTTAAACTAAGCTATTTTGTATTTCAAAAATAGTTTTGAAAAATAAATGTTCAGGGCTCCGAACATACTACTTGCAAGATACGCTAACATACGCTATGGCGTTAATATTGGTCCCGCGCTGTGTACAATGCCTAAACTTTCCCCCACTCCCTTGTTTAATGCTCTAGAAGTTTGCCGGTACCTGTACTATTCATAATAGGAAAGTGTTATCTGTCAACTTATCAACCTGCTCAGGGAAAAGCAGAAAGCTCTGATGCGCTATGCCGCCCGTGGACACTCAGACAGAAGGTATTTAATCGGTACGTTGTCGAAGGAACCCAAGTGGAATTCGTCAGTAAATATATAAAATAAGTTCTATGTCGTTGCGAAAGTTTTTATAGTTAAATTAAAAGTCACCAAGAACTTTGACCCATTACAAAATTAAAACATTGATAGGCATAGATAAACTTTCGTCACGAACTCGGCCAAGGTCGTATTGAATTGTTTTCTCTAAATAATTATGAAATGGAGACTTATAAAGATATATTGGACTTAGCAGACTGAATGTCGTAAATCTTCCTTGAGTTTAGCTTATTTTGAGTTCAACAATAAATTCAGAAGCAAGAACTCAGGTCAGCCATTACGGAATACGGTCAACATCATGAGCACATCCTACATACCTCAAGTATCTAATCTTAATATTTTTTTTTTCCTTTTGTAAATCCACAGGCAACCACTTTGATAACAGAAAAAATGTATTAAATTAGATAAGGTAGGCAAAAATACACATTACACATAGTTATTCAGACAAAACTAAACAGAAACAAAAAAACAAAGTAAATTAAAAAAAGATATATAAATCACGATAATTTAAGATCAGTCTCACGTCAGTTAATACTTAATAAGAATTAACTGAGAGTTACGGGAAACGGAACAGGTCGTAATTGTACAGAAGAAATTTAAAGGAAGATAGAGAAGCATTCCATAGCCTAACTGCAGAGACCTTAAAGGAATCGTCAAGAAAGGAGGATTTATGAGATGGGACTTCAAGGGTATAGTTTTCGGAAGAGCGTAAGCTGTAGCTATGGGCTCCCAAAAATGATACATGATGTATACTATCTATATTATAATCGTTTTTTAATTATAATTTATGTTAGCTGTTCGATTACGTAATAAATAAGCCTATTGAACAGTGTAGAGACGAAGCTTTCTATATGGGAATTTAGCATTTGCTTGCCGAAGGAAAACATCGCGAGCTGCTGATGCATGCTCCACCACGATGTATGCAAAAGTTGTTACGCCATGGCTATAAAACTATTTAACAGCCTTCCTAGAAGTTATAGATCACTGTCGTGTAATTCCTTCAAGGGAAAGGTGCCTTTATAGGGAGAGTATTGGAACCATAAATTTGACACCAATTGTAAATAACTTAACTTTGACATTATTTTATGTAAAATTGTAAAAATATCAGATTGTGCGGATATTTGTAGTTGAACGATCTAATCACTGTACCACTATCTTGTCAAATAGACGAAAATAATAATTATTAATGATGGCATAGATCAGGCACAGAAGGCTCAGCCAGGTCAAGAAGAACGAACGATCATGGAATCTGTGGCCTTTTGGCCTCCAGGTTTTAGCTGTATCTTTACAATGCGCTCAATCTAATACCATGATAAGTAGGTTTACATATCTGACCTTTGCTCTCGTGGGCGTAGGAAGCCTTTGAGGTGGAATCAATAGGTTTATGACGTCACACCTTACAGCCTGTAATCTCTTTAGTAGGTAATGAAATTTATTGCGTTGTAAAGTTGTATTTTTGAACAACCTCTGCCCGTGTGGAGTACGTGTAGTATGGAATTTTTCTGCGACCACAACCTCGAATAATTCAATATGCCATGCATCTCTTGCTGTTGCGGCCATGTAATCTTTTCTTTCTGAGTGATTACGATCAGTTTCTCCAAATTTTCTTCGCCTCTGCGGATTGTATTGCCGAAATATGAGAAACCTTTTAATTGAACGAGGCTCACCTGATGTTAATTGATACCGCGGCCCATGGCCACTCTCAATGCCAGAAAACTCGTGTTGCCGGTATTAATAATTGGTAAACTCTGTTCTTAAAAGACCTGTCGCCATCGCTGATCGTTGTCGGCATTGTAAGACAGGCGATTCCATGGACACTCTAAATGCCATAGAGCTCACGAGTGCGTTGCTGGCCTTTAGGAATTGGTATTGAGTCAAGATGTATTGGTGCCCTTTGACATCTTTAATGTACTTTCCATAATTTAACCTCAAATTGATTTTAAAACCGCTTGAAATATTAGTCAACAGTTAACAAGTAACAGTGAATGACTAACGGAATGATGTGAGAATTCGATATTGATTACAAGTCATCGTGTTGAGAATTTCTTTACAAATGAATAATGACGATGTAAGTACAGCGTTGCACATTGATATTTTGTATGGTATAAACACTGTCTGTTTTAGGCCAAACAGGTCACAGATTCATCTGATGTTCAATGTCTTCTGGAATTGAAAGCGTCGATGTCCATGGGCAGCTTTACATCAGGTGATCTTTCTGCCACTATGCCTGGGCGGAATCCCTTTTTTAAAAACATAAAAGGCAATCCACCCATGGACACTGCCAGAACTCTCGCAAAATGCAGGACCCAAAGTGGATTTCGTTCGGAAATACTTCGATAAGCTGATAAGATACTTCCTATTTACTTTAGGTCACGGAAACTGGGAAATTGTCACCTCCCATTCAGCACCCAGTAGCGAGCAGATGGGGCCGTTAGATTTTACTTGATATAGCTTAATGTTCATTGTCGACTAGACCATGGATAGCTAGTAAAGGCCTATGTATAACAATGTGTTGTTAAACCAGTTGCTCAAGAATTTTTTTGGTTTTTCAATTACTTGTAACGGTTTTTTAAAAACTATTAGTAGATATATCGTGTTCTCAAGAACTGCCGGACAGGTGTTAGTATAAAGACAATAACTGGTAAGCCATTCATTATTCTCGTACGTTCATAATTGAAACCCGTTTCCCAGCATTATGTTTAAGGACAACGTCGAAAAAACTCAATGAATTGTTTTTACTTCTTCACTAACGAATGTTGCCATAGTATTTTTATTTTCTAAGGCTCAGAAGGATCCTATACAAATACGTACATACCTTGACAAATAATACGGTTAAAGCATTTCTAATAGAAGTCGTATGAGACAATACGAGACTTAATTAAGAATGAAATATGTCCCCAAAAGTCGCTCCAGGTATTCCATCCAGATAGGATAGTTCACAAAATGGGTTACATTTGGTCTCCCATATAGGTCTATGAATAGTGTACCAGCACAGCGGTACATCACCATACCATACTCAAGAATACCATCAAATTCTAGGTTATTCTGCGATGCAATCACCTAACATATCTACACCTCCAAAGGATTCAAGACTTAGTGCCGAGTTGATTGGTGCACCTCCGTGTCTAATTTATACAACTTTTCGTGGCTTGATACCTGGGCATGTGATGCAATATAACCGCTTGTCTTTCAATTAATTATGCTGGGTAAATTAAGGATATACGGCGTGTTGGTGTGGACGGGTACGCTTCACCACACCAATATCCAGTAATGGCGAGGCGGCAAATGAAGAATTTATACTTGTCCATACGATGAAAATAATAAGCTAAGATGGTTGATGTATCAGTTGTTTACTAAACGAGAATGTTGAAAACTATGATTGCTGCTTTCAGGTACTACTTGAGGTTCCAATTTATTCTGCATCTTCTACAGCATTTACCATGGAGAGTGTACAGAGGAGTTGTTCGGATTAATACCTGCAGCTGAGTTTCCTCATTGAACGTCAAGTATACGAAATTCCACCCATACCACCGACATATTTCGAAACCAATTCAACTTAGGGTCCTTCAAGAAAAGAGCGTCCCGATAGTTAAAAGGCCGGCAACGCACTCGCGAGCCATGTAGCCAATGAACACTGCATTGGCCGCGGTTTCACTTTACATCAGGACTCCTCGCCTACTACCGAATTAACGTGGATCGCAGCGCTTGAGTGTAATATCCAGTCCTTTGTTTAATGTTAATAGAAGCATAACGAGGCCAGATTGTACGATATTTAGCAAAATAATTGCGCGCAGGAAATATGCCGCAATTATTTCTATCTAATGTTTATGTATTTCTAGGTCAATAGACGCGTAATTTTTAACATCCTTTGATATTAAAAAAAATATTTCGTATTCCGCTCAACCATTTATTAGTTTTTATTGTTTCTAAATAATTCAGATTTTTTTAGAGAAATTTGCTATGTACGTATACATTCCTCTTTAACGTCCAACTCCATAAAGCGTCGAAAGCTTTGGTAAACTCGACTTTCGGCATCATGCATACGAACTCAAAAAAATTCGTTCTTTTTTTTATAAATTGGCATTGCTTGCAAGTGTAGACTGACCATGACAAATAAATAATCTCTCAATTTAACAACTCTCTATAACACCATAAAATGTACAGTTCCTTCAGTGTCGTTTTATATAGTATTATTTTAATTCTTGTTAAAGAAATCGACGTACATAGTACACACTGTTGGCTGTATGGTATATTTTTATTATAAAGAATAATGTTAAATCGATAGTTGCAATATTTGATAATATATGAGCACATTGTATCTATAATATAGTTATCTGCTGCATTGTTATTTTATAACATGGCACCTACTTCAGTAGTAGTTGTTTTGTTTGAGGTAGACGGTCTTCATAATAAAAAAATATTGCAAAAACTATTTTATAGTATGGAGTTTCTTGCCCATTCTTCTTCACGTTTTTGGAATTCTTTTAATATTTTCAAACGTGGCTTTATTGAAATAAATGATACGACTTTGAGTGAATGGGTCAAACGCCTAACTTAAGTCCAAATTAATAAATCCAGGTTTATATCAATTTTATCGGACAAAAGGCAAACGAACAGAGGAACTAGTGCACCTAATATACACTTCCACGGCTGAGGAACGCATCGGGAGGCTTACTGGATGTGTAACCGGCCTTTGAGAGTTTGGAAAATTTGTTAGCTTCGAATAATCATAAGCATCAACACAATATTTACAAAAAATGCATATATTTTAGATACTGAAATGTGTCTGTTACGGTTTTATTATCAGAACCACGAGATGCAATAACACTTTCCATTGGCATTTTTTACTGTTTCCGAACTGTTGTCATCGCTAACGTGCGAAATTATTTTTTGTTATGTGAAACTCACCTATGTCATAATTTCCTTTTAAACAACCTTCAGCTAAAAATATTTTCATTTGAATAAGTCTTTTGAGACACTATTTTTCATTTGTATCTTGTACCCCCAGTTACCAAGTCCCAGTGAAATGCGAGAGTAACCCTGGAGCGTCTCCAACGCGTCCTTGTAGGAACTAAAAGTATATTTGAACAAATCGTTAAAGACGTAGTATGTATTTCACATTTGGCTATATCTTAACTACCCGATGTGGTTTTAGTGGGTTTTGCGGACCCAGAATAGCAGAGATTCTGGCGCTGGTCGAGCCTCATATACTACTACTACCTTATTCGGGGGCAAATGTTTTCCACCTCGTATATTAAAAAGTTTCCCCAGGCACTGTTATTTTTAAATAAAACTGAATCAAAATTTCTCTAGGCAAGTCTTACAAGAGCAAGATTTATTATTTATACGGCTTGAATTTTGAAATTTAAAGTTAAGTATTATTCTGAAAATTATCTCCCAACGAGCAAATCTGCCAAGATAACCCCCTTAGCCAGCAGATCAAGAGACTCAAGTGGATATACTCTACAAAGAGATTCCAATGACATCCCCAAGCATGCGCTTAATTGGAACCCACAAGGAAGGCGGAAATGTGGCGGTCCCAAACCCTGGTGATTTACAGTTGCAGGTGAGGCGAAGAGAGCCGTAGAGAGTTGGAGCGAGTTGGAATCCGAAGCTCAAGACGGAACACGATGGAGACTCGCTCTACCCCAGCAAGAATCAAAAGACATTCAGTCAGAAAGCTATATGGGTTTCCAGAAACTCACTACTGAATCAATATAATCATTTCAATATGACTTAGAACCCGACAAATTTATGGACAAACATGAGATTTAGATTAAAGGCCTACATAGATCATATTATTGCCGATAAATACAGATCAAACTAATTTAGAAGAAATAAAAAGACATGGGAAGGAGTTTTGACTGGTCTTGTTCTAAAATTGTTCTAAAGTTCTAAAATTGATAAAAACAAAGATTCTATAGTTATTATACGCGAGACATAGCATTTTTCAACCATTTTCGTACTTACAAATTGTTGATACTACTATTATCTATTAATCCAAATCACTATAAATAAAATCTAAAACTATTTTCACTTATCACGAAACAAAAAACGCGCGTAAATGTATCATTCGCGTGCATCGTTAGCAAAGGTCGCGGCAAGACTAATCTATAGTCTATGCGTTTGTAGTTTGTACACAGATAATCAAATAATAGTTCGTGCAACAGTTACAATTTATAGACTCCAGATAATGCAGTAGAAGTGTGATTTTTTACTGTACTGTTTTTGTTACTGTTTAACATTTGTTTATCATAATTGTCATGTATTTTAGAATAGATAGCTTGTAATAGATAGCAATACATATGATGTTGGCAACTTTAATAAATAAATATACATAGTAAGCTCATTCCCACCCATTTAAATACGACTAAATCTGTAAAAATTATTAGACACTTTATGTCTTATTCATTCATAATAAAAATAAATCAATGACTCTACAACGTTTTTAGATCTGGGCCTCAGATTTCTGTATCTGTTTCATGATCATTTGTTAATCTAATAGGCGGGTATATAATCAGCCTTCTGTGCCTGACCGTCTACTTTGGTCTTGGGTCTAAGGGCCGGTTACCTCACGATGTTTTCCTTCACCGTTCGAGCGAATGCTAAATGCGCACATAGAAAGCAAGTCGAGTGGTTCACAGCCGGGGATCGACCCTACGGTCTCAGGGGAAGAGTCACTGAAGCCATTAGGCTTACACTGCTCAACATTTGTCCACTAAAACAATATTTAAGATGATTTTTATTGCCCATTACATTTGGCGTTATTTATAGACTTAATTGAATTTCATAAGTATCCAGGCCGCACTAGAGAAGGTCCATGACCGGAAAAAATAAACGACGATCATGTTAAGAAACTCGATGAAGCGAAAGGTACGTGGTCTCTCCTTACCCCTTCGGAACAAAGTCGTGAATATATCAATAAGAATTGACATTTAATACTTTGACAGTTTAATTCAGTAGATCTACTGTTATTGTAAGTGCCACAGACTAAGATCAACATTACACTTTACCTTGTACATACATAGTTTTACATAAGTGTCTATTTTAAAATGGTATGAAAACAATATGATTATATAAAATAGATTAGGTATAACGGCTTAGGTGCTATTGCGTAAATAAGAATCACTACCGTGTATGTTCTACACTAGATAAATCCCACGGCTTTGTTCGTGGATGTCCAGAAAAACAGTTATTTTTATTTTGTAATTGTCGGATAGCCCATGTCAGTTTCGAGATCCAGAGCTCCTTGCTCTTTCAAAAGACAGTAAACCACCGTTTGGTGGGTTCTTTCATCACAGTCACACGCAGGGCTTCTGTATGAATCTGTGTATGTGTGCCCTGTGGCCAGGCAACACCTGCGCCATTTGAGAGCGTAGTGTTGACTTACCAGGAGCAATCATTATATTGCTCATGATATTATGAAGCGAAGATCATTTTAATTTTAAGGCATATAATCTAAATAATACGTGTTATCAAATACTCTAACCAAATATACTTGCATTTGAAATTTGATCATCGACCTTTACGCTAGAATAACTGTGTCGCATTTTGAACCAAATTTCGTACCTCAACACGACCTTGGTGTGGCGTATTTATTTGTATCCACTCTATTGTCTATGTGTCGTAAACATAATGTACTATAACGCATATGAAATGTTATAGGTGGCTGAAACTTAAATAATCTTGAGAAAAAGTTTTTACACATACGACATTAAGTTAAGCGCCATCTATACGCGTGTCAGCGTACTAACAACAGACAATCTCGTAATAACAGCGTTCTGTTTCCATTTGACACTAGATGGCGCTTATTCAAAATTTAACATTCCGTTATCATATTAAAATGTTTTACGTTTTTATAGTTCACAAATTAATTAACCCTGTGGTTGAAACGAACTTAATACAAATTTCAAATATAACAATAACAAGAATGCCTTTTAAGACTACATATTTATATTAGGTATACCATAAATTATAAAAGTCATCATCTAACTTAATTAAGAGTGATTTTCATTTATTTGACGGTAAATATAAAATTCGGTAATTAACCTGTACGCTGGCCTATTCCTGACAGGAGGCTGAAATTGCAAATGTCAGCTATATACGTATTAATATTATATTTCTATGAAAGTGGAAAAGACCTACTCTGGAAATAGAGTATTTAATACATCAGGAATCTCGAGTTTACTTGCCCTATATAATTATTCAAACCCAAGGTCCTTACTAAACTCAACAGACCGAGTAGACCGAGGCTACGTTGGTGGGATGGAGTTGTGAAGGACCTCGAAACAATAGGGATACGCAATTGGAAACGGGAAGCTCTGGATAGATTGCGATGCCGAAGTGTTCTTGAGGAGGCTAAGGCCCACAAGGGGCTGTATAGCCATGGATGATGATGATGATATAATTATTCAACAGTATGTTGTGTGCATCCGTTTAGTTCCAAATACGACCACAGGGTTCTTACATATTCCATTAAAATATTGTTAAAATGAAAATTAAATTACGTTCAATTAAAATCAGTTTTTTTTAATTTCCACAGAATAAATATCCTAGACACGCGATAAGCTGGGGCTGATAAGCTAGGCAGCAGGGGAGTGACAAATCTCTCCTTTCCTGGTCTTGCCTTAAACTAGGTCTGATGGGCTAGGCGTCTCCCGCCGCGCCCGGGCGATACTTCGGAAACCTCATGATATTTATGGGGCTGCTGGCTAGAGGGTAGGTTAAGTCAAAAGGCTAGGTTTAACGGAAGCCTAATGAACCTATGTTTCCCGGATTTTCCTCCAGGGATGTGCCCTTAGCTAGAGATAGAAAAATAGCTAAGAAACTGGCTATCAAGATGATTATCTGTTAATGATAATGTCAGATTATGTTGACATCTGACTGTCATTTTTAATGTCTTTGACGCATAATTAAAACCCTACCTTGTCAGCCTTATCAGTAGGTGGTGATGCCGGCGGACTCCGCGGTAGACCCAGGTCCTCATCGTCGTCGCTGTCACCTCTTCCGCGCCGACGAACTGCCGCTACAAGCTCCGCCTGGAGAACACACAAACATTTAGCAACAGAACTATTTGAGTGGTATGCAGAGAGTCGTTTATAAGCAATCACAAAGACGAACGGAAATGATAAGTTATCAACGCGTGCGCAGCTGTTTCCTCTCGCCGTGACATTTTAAAAAAAATGCATGGAATTGTTCTACTAAAGATTCAAGATTTTATTCATTTAACGAAATAATTATTTCTGTTATTATGTGTAATGATTTTACAGAACACTAAGTCTTGTAATGAACATTACCTCAAACTTATTCACTAGTATTGTAGAAAATTAATTCAACATAATATTTCTTATTAGCTTATTATTACTTATTAGAGATTACTGATTGATTAAGGATTCAGACTGAAATTTAAAAAGCATTTTTATTCAATAAAATTCCAAAATTATATTATCTACACAAAAACATTAATATCAACGAAATAATCATGGGCAATGCCATTTATCTGGAATTATTTTTATAGAACAGGGGTCAAACGGGCAGAATGCTCACCTGATGTTAAGTGATACCATGGCCCATGGACACTCTCAATGCCAGAGGGCTCGCAAGCGCGTTGCCTTTTAAGAGTTAATGCGTTCTTTCCTTCATGGACTTAGAGTCCATGAAAAGGAAAGATCGAATTGGTTCAGAAATACGCCAGTGAGCGGCTGGTTCCACAAAGTGGTGCGCGGCAAAAACTGCGTTAGAAACGCTGAGTTGTGGAACGACGGACATCGAGAACGGATGGTATATTGTATTCTGGCTCGACGTGAATGATGAAGCTGATGAAATTCATCTCCGAACAGTCACATAAATTCATACAAATAAATTATCGTTTAATACATTTAATTCTCTTAATAAGACATTAAATTTTTGGTGTATTTTTGAGGCGATTCTATTTAAAACGGAATAATATTTATTTATTTACAAAAGCTTGCCAACGCTCGGCACACTGATGCATTGCTACAATACAAATAAAATACATGTTTTACTGTGACAAGCACTTAACAACATACACGAAGACATTACAAGAATAAGCAAAAATCAATTTCAAAGCGTGAAAGCATATATATATATATATCCAGACCTATCACGTTTATCAGAATTCTCTGGACATCATGGCCAAAATACGTTCTTCAACCTACAAACGAGGTATCAACCTGATTCTTGAATATCTTAAACGTAAAATATTATAAATGAAGAAATATCGTTTATTAAACTTTTAATTTGGAGTTGGAATATTTTAAACTATTTTTAATACGTCTATCTACATATATATTATATATATGTAAATGAATCCCTATTTCACTTGGTCAGGGCATCACGCGTGAACGGCTGGACCGATTTCGATAATTCTTTTTTTTGTTGTTTATTATTCTCAGGAGAAGTTTCATACGAAAGAAAAATTCGGAAAACTGGGCAGAAAATTAGAAATTTTAAGAATACTTTTGTTATGATAGCAAAGTTTTTTTCTGTGCATAGCGCCTTTACAATTCAATCTTTTTTCATATAACCTTATGGTGTTTGACATAACATTGAAATAATGAGTGCTGCACATATTGTCAAAGAGGATATTAAAAAAATTATTCGATCTTCGATCGGAGTTATTATATAAATAAAATACATATAAAATAATTACAGTCGCTAATTGTTTGTGGCATTAATCTTCAAAATCCATGTTTTTTACATGGCCAGTTATATGTTTGAACACCAACAAAACTATTTATATACGCCAGCAAACAAACAAAGGATATTGTTTATCATAAATCATTTTTAGTTAATTATACCAATACGAAATCAATATTCATAGTTAAGACAGGACGTTTGTCAGGTCCGCAAGTTAAAATATAAATTACGAACTTATAAAATAAATTTTATGAATCTAAAACACACTTATTACACAATAGTCCTATAATAAAGACAAACCCATAATCTCGCGAGCTTTCCTTCTGTGATCCAAGTGAATCTTCTTTTCCATGCCTGCGTCATCACCATTAGACACTTAACACTTGCTACACTTTCATTGTTTCTCAGAGTCACTCATTAAGTTATACCATAAACTGTTAACAACTCTTATTTGGTAATTTTCTGACAAATAAGTTTACACTGTGATAAAAAAGAGGTGATTACTATAATTGAGATTAAAGTTCTTTAATGGAAATAGGGTAAATAAATGTTCAAGAAACCTGCCTGCAACACACACAAGAAACTCAACCGAATGTCAAGCTGACAGTTAGGTATATAAAATTTGTTTTGTTTATTTCAGTTTTAATTGTTTATTTATGTGTTAATTGTTTATAACTGTCAAATTGTTTAATTCTGTTTTAATTATTTAATTCTGTTGTAAATATTAATTTATGTGTTAATTCTATATTTCTGTGTTCATTAGTTATATCTGTTTAAATGTTTAATTGTGTTTTAATTATTTAATTCTGTTGTAAATATTAATTTATGTGTCAATTCTATATTTCTGTGTTCATTAGTTATATCTGTTTAAATATTTAATTGTGTTTTAATTATTTAATTCTGTTGTAAATATTAATTTATGTGTTAATTCTATATTTCTGTGTTCATTAGTTATATCTGTTTAAATGTTTAATTGTGTTTTAATTATTGAATTCTGTTGTAAATATTAATTTATGTGTTAATTCTATATTTCTGTGTTCATTAGTTATATCTGTTTAAATATTTAATTGTGTTTTAATTATTTAATTCTGTTGTAAATATTAATTTATGTGTTAATTCTATATTTCTGTGTTCATTAGTTATATCTGTTTAAATGTTTAATTGTGTTTTAATTATTTAATTCTGTTGTAAATATTAATTTATGTGTTAATTCTATATTTCTGTGTTCATTAGTTATATCTGTTTAAATGTTTAATTGTGTTTTAATTATTTAATTCTGTTGTAAATCTTAGTTTCTGTTTTAATTCTATATATCGAAGGTCTTTGTTGGCATTTCTGTGCATTTAATTAGTCAATTTTGCATATACTATATTTTTCAACTTAAGTTTTATTGTACTATTTAATATTTTATTGCAACAAGTCTAGGGTCTTCAAACTCCAACTTAAAATAACTTTATTCATTTAGATAACTAAGTACACTAATGAACGTCAACAGAAAAGATGTTAAATTGATTCTAAATCTACATTTACTACCAGGCGTTAGAGCGGGCAAGAGAACTGGCTCCGCCTCTTTTTAATCGCCAAGTTTTGAGTCATACAAATTGTTTGAACTGGAGCAAATCAATCCCAAGGATTAGGATCATTAAAAATATTCGATTCGATTATAAAAACAAAATAAAAAAGCTTTATTGATTAATATACTTTTAAAGAGATTTGTATTTATTTAGTGATAATTCTGTAATTTCGATTGGGAGTTTGTTGTAAAAAGGAATACAATTTCCTTATAAGGAGTGGTTTATCTTCTGGAGCCTGGTTGGTAGTACACTCAAATTAGTTCTGTTTCGAGTATTATACTGGTGAAAGTCACCATTTGTTATAAAATCGTTTATATATGTACATACAAAGAACTGTTTCATAAAGTCACTAATATTCAGCATTTTATATATTATTTATTTAATAGGCGAAAATGTAGTTTTATCAAGAATATTTTTCTGGCACTAGCAAAGCTACTTTAAATCCTATAAGGCAAAACCACAACGGGATTTCATGTAAACAAATAATTATCCTTATTATTCTTGGAAATATTGAATCCTCAAACAATATTATTATAACGTTTATATTTATGACTAAACAACATCTATAAAGAAACCTTATATATTTATATATGTATATGTAACGAATCCATCTATTAAAGCGCTTTAAAAATACTATATTGATTTCAAAAAAATATACAGCGTTTACTAAGTATATCTGACCAAGTAGGCCTAAGCAAATGTTGTTTATAAATAAGCCACGAGCGTAGTTACCAATATTATACGTTTAAGAGAATTCCGATAGGATTTGCAATAGTAATTTACATGTTAATATGTAGGCCTTGCGAAACCTGGCTTGTGGGTCTGCCTTGTATAATATACGGAATAAAGATATATAAGAAGGAGAAATTTTGTAACTGAGAAATTAATCGTTAATATAAATACATATATAGAACGGGCAGGAGGCTCATCTGTTGTAAGTGGCCCCATGGACACTCGCGATTGAGTTGGCGGCGTTTTAAGAATTAATAAGTGTTTTTCTTGAAGTATTCTAAATTCCTGGCTCCACATAATGAGCGGCAAAATCTGCCTTAAAAAACGCCCCGTTGTGGGACGGACATAGAGGTGTTACGGATGGTATTTCGTATTCTGTCTGGACGTCCGATGATGAAATTCCGCTGCAGGTATTAATGCCAACATTCTCCATAGTAAGTGGTAAATGTATTGAGATACGAGGAAACTTACACTACACATTGCACGAACAGTTTCACCCACCTCAGTATACATCGAGTCATTTAGTCGTTTCAAAGCATTTTTGATAACTTTGGTTGTTATTTGGTTGCATATTTACAAAATGTTATCACAAACAAAGGTGGTGTTTTGGGTGCCGGTTGGTGGCATTTGAATTAATTTCAATTGGGAAATTGCTTTTACATATGAGCGAGGTTACGGAGCCAATTAAACTGAACGAGGTAGATACCACTGAAGTACCGGAATAAAGAGGAAATATTTCGTAAAATATAAATAAATATATATTAGTCTTAAATATTCATTTGTATCTTCATAGGAATTTGGGAAAACATATTAGAATATATTTAATTAATCAAAGTATGTACCATATGTACTTTTGCCATCTTATAGGTAGTTCATTGATCCCTTTACTAAAAAAAAATTCGGACGGAAATCAAAGTCTTTGAAGGCGGCTTTGACTGCCCCATCAGAGTTGATTTTCTTACGTTGCAAGAAGTTACCCAAATTTCGAAACAAATGTAAATATATAATATAATATATAGGAGATTTTTCAGGGAAAAGTGGCCAGTACGACATAACACCAATTCAATACAATCGCATCGTGTCTAGACTGAAAGAATTAGTGAAAAATCGTAATAATATAAAAAATGATATTTACCAAAAATATTTTCGTAGTAAACAACCACGTGATGTTCCACAATTTTCGAAATGTTTCTTTAAGAGATCGCACCATTATCTATGGCTAATTTTTAATCTGTATTGCCTTGGCGCCAAAATGATAAAGACTAAAGGTGCGTCAGAGAAATTTTTGAAAGTCTAACTCAAGAGGCGAGACGTACAGTATATTTTTACTTTCTAGTGTTATTTGATACGCACTCATTATTATCTAAATTTTTAATTTGCCATAAGTGGAATTAACTGTTTATGTAACTAAGTTATAACAACGTAATCTGTGGAAATGGCACAGATGATAAAAAAACCAGTATGCACTACTTACTACCTTTTAGGCATAATATTGGTATCTGTTTCGTGATTTGTTTTTTTTAAATACCTGAAGATATTTTGTTATGTACGAGTTTAAATGGAAAGTATTGAACCTTAGGGATGAGGGTTGCACGCTAAAACCACTAGGAAAACACTGTTCAGATAAATGTAAAATTGGAAGCATTTAATGTATATTTATTTTGTTGAGTTTGACGTTTATACGTGTACATTGTGTTACCTATATGATTTTTGATTTTGAATGCGATTTTTTATGCGTTGATGCGTTCAATTCCTGGTCGGGTCGTTAGATAAATTCAAAAAGGGGGAAATGTTTTTGACTGATAACAGTGTACCTTAATTTTTTTTGGCATTGAATACGTGAAGTAAGATGGTCTATCTAGACTTTAAAGTAATATACTTATTGCATAAGTGTATGTATTTTTATATTTTGGGAGGAAAATACTCAAAGAGATGGAGCCAATTTGAGGAGGCCTATACTCAATAAGAGGTCTTTGAAAAAAAATTATATTTTATATGTGTATATTTTGTAAATTTTATTTGTATTTTTGTAAATTTTTCAAGGAATAAATTAGGCTTAATTATTATCTATTGTTATTGGATGAAAAAATCCAAATGTAACTGTTCAGGAGGCTTTTACCCAAAAAGGGTCCATGCTGCAGAACACGAATGAAAATAACAATAAATAATGTAGACTTCATACTCATGATATACTGAAATTGGTAAACCATAAAAGGAAGAATTTCTAGTCACATCAAAAAACCTTTCGACTGGATTCAATAAGCCCAATCTAGGGAGGACTGGCTATCTTTGGAGGAGGCCTTCAACTACAGAGGAGTTATATGAAGAATAGTTTAATAGTAAAGGGTTAAGGAAAAACTAACACAAGTAAATTTAGGATACAAACTTAATTACTAACAAAACTAATAATTGTATGTAAGTAAACTAACTTAACCTAACTTCAAGAAGTTATACAAAACAAGTTTTGTAAGCTGTAAGAATTAAAAGGCTTTTTTTTATTTTTTATTTATTAATGTAGACAAACAAAACTAAAACTCATCTGTGTTTATTTTATATTAAGTTTTGGAATAAAAGTGGCTTTATTATTATTATGTTTATTTTAAATCAGGATTCATGATTCTACATGACACACCCGGACACACACAGACATTAAATAAATACTTATTAATGTCTCCCTTTGGTGTGATTAGGTATAACTTAGTTAAAGGTATTTTATATTTTTCTCCTTTTTGTATATATTATGAATTCCATATTTGGCTATATCTTTAGTATATTTTGTATTATATATAATTTATGTTCTGTCTTATTCATTCATAATAAAAATAAATCTTCTTAAGTCTGGGCCTCAGATTTCTGTATCTGTTTCATGAGCATTTGAATCTAATACGCAAGGTCATCAGCCTACTGTGCCTGACACACACCTTTAGGATGTAAGGTAAGCCGGTTTCGTCACATGGTTTTTCTTTACCGTGCGAATGTAACGCACATAGAAATAAACTCCATTGGTGCACAGTCGGGGATCAAACGTACGACCTCAGAGATGAGAGACAGACGCTGAACATGTACATAAAATTATTATGTTAGGTGTCGGATTACGAAGTAAACGAAACTAATTCATATAATGTTTAACATTCACACCACACGCTCCAGTGTTATCATATAAGTTTTGAAAATGTTCCTGCTAAAGATATGTTATTTTTCTACAAGAAAAATCTTCAAAAATTAGGATATAGATTTATTACTCATAAATGTTGGAAGCTGTTTAAAATGATCTCTGTTGTTTATAACATCGTGCCCTGAAGATGCCACAAATCAGCGGTAAGTTGTTACAATCGACTTTCTTGGTGAAATTTGTCCATTGTGAAAAAATTACATAATGAATTAATACATTACAAACATACTAGATTTTATAAATATTTTCCTTACTAGGTTATGCATACATCCCTAATAATATATACTTGCTTTTATAAAGGCTTTATTAATGAATCTGTACATTACGTGGTTAGTTTAAATTATTTATATATTATAACTTTATACATTTTCAATCATATTTTAATAGCTGAAGAGACATATGAAGGATAAGAGCAATCAAATGTATAAATTATTTGATATTATATTGGCAATTGTCTAAAAATTGAAACATCCAACAGTGGTCCTACAGCTCGATTTACCATGTTATCTCAATATCCGTAGCGATAATGTAGTTTGGCATCGTTCTGTACAAAATTTCGATTTACAGAGAACCAATGCTTAGCGAACGTAGATCTCGTTGGAGCCATAAATTTAATAGTTCGAATTGCAAACGATCAATCTTCGCGCCAATTAATTTTGAAACTGGTTCGAAAACTCGTTCATATTTAGTGTTTGAAATTGAATTTTTAGTAACAAGTTTTCTACTAACACTGCCACTGCCAATCGGTGGTGATTTTCTGCCTGACTGCAGTCTTTTATTTATTAAAACTTTGTTATATTAAAAACTGGACCTATTGTAAAGAGATGTATAGGACGATAAAAGAAAATATGCACAGATTACGTAATCTCTAGCGGGGGAAAACTGGATGAATGTTACTCAAGACAAAGAGAAATGGAAATATATGGAGGAGGCTTTTAACTAAAAGGGACCATACAAAAACTAGACCACTAAAAAGAAAAAAAAAATACTTACACAACTAATAATAATATTAAGGAATGTAAACTAACCACGTAATGTACGACTTCATTAATAAAACCTTTATAAAAGCAAGTATATATTATTAGATGTAAGCATAACAAGCGATTTATTCACGCAAACCTAGTAAGGAAAATACCGAAAAAACTTGTATGTTTTAATTGAATTAATTCAAAAACTATTGGACTGATTAAGAAAATTCTATCACCAGAACTGCTATATTAAAACATTCCGCACAGCCGCTGTACAACTTATCAATGTACACATTTTTATGTGTTTTTCATATTGGAATGAAACAAAGGATTTTTGTTTTAGAATTTCAAATCAATAACTGTTAGCAATATCACTTTTTCTTTCATTCATTTTTTAACTTATACAGATTAAAATTATTATCATTAGATTCCTTTCATACTCATACTGACACATCAAATAATTATCAATACGGTATATTCATTCGTTAGGTTAGTAGAATTTTAACCTTTTATGTTAATAATTTCGAAACTTTAATAGAGTTAGTTATAGGAGCTTTTAAGCACTGTTTAGCATTAATAATTTTGTATTTTTGTTTCTATAAGACCTTGAAGTCTGTTTAAAACATAAATAAAAATCTTTAGTAGACTTTTTTTTGTCGCAATCCATTTTAATAAACTCCAATGCCGTATAGCTATTGATTTGACGCCAATGAGTCATATAAAGCTCATTGCCTTATACGAATCTCGCTTGATCAATGTTATTACTGCCACTTGACATTAGTATATAAATATAAAAATTCACGAATATATTTACGATTCCAACGGCACAAGTGTTTAGAATACATTCGAAATTTGAAAACAACTTTTTCGAAGTAACAAGTCACATTCGAAATTTAAACACTCTCAAAAATCCAATTCGCAAATGTAATTCGAAATTCAAAACGCAATAAAACCTCTTTGGAACTCGCGTAAAACTGTCACGATTTAATAATTTCGAAATTCGAACACCGGCGGCCCACGGCGCGGGAGGCTGGCGACTGCATGAGTCAGGGAAAACGAGTACATTCGCGCATCTAATGGGATCTCGTCTCAACGTACTGTATGCTATTTTGATCCTTCTGAACAGATTTTAAGGTTGAAAATAGCGTAACAACATTGGTGTTTGGGTTGCAAAATTGTTTGACGTCACATGAACCTATGACAACAGGAAAATAATACGTATATTAGCCAATTAGTTATTAATAGTGTTTAATTTCTAAAAGCTCAACTACAAGACTTCTATCAAACCACCAAACTAAATCAATTGCTAATAAACAAAAGAAAATCTATTTCTGGCCACGCTTTGAGTGGTCGTAATTCATCTGATTGATTCCAGACGGCTCAGGTGGAATCTTAAAGGATCTTAAATGTTTAATACCAGTAATAACATGACACATATCTGAGTGTTATTGATTTAAAAGTCGGCCTATATTTAATTTATTTTTGGTAAACAATGAGATCCATACAACTACCTCACAATGGAGTAGCCCGCAATATCCCAGCACAACTCATGTGAGGACTTTAGGTATTGAAGTCGCATGGGTCCTCCGAGCTTCCGCGACTATACACACATAATATATGTAGAAATAAAAGGCCAGGTGTCCATGGAGTTGCTGAAAATCCACCGAGTCATTCTTCATCACAGTTTTCTTGTAAATCCGACAAAATCTGTCAACAGGACCATTAGTCGATGGGGACAAACGTGTGACAGGAATGTAAAAGGAATATTTGTTTCTAGTCTCAGTACCTACACCATTGGATAGGGTAGTTTTAGTAGGAAGTCCTACCCTCATATAGAAACGAGACTCAGCGTGTCAAAAACATGACAAGTCAATGACAATTGACAAGATATGCCGCTAACTTTCGACCCTAAATCTCTACGTCTGTTAACTTCGACGCATATGGAAATGTTCAATCCACGAACTCAAAGGCGAGAGTACGTATGACCAAATTGGTCATTGGGACCAACTTCATTGTATTGCAGATATTTGTGTTGATTTCACTTAGTTTTTGTGTATTTTCTATCGTGACATGTGATTTTGGAGACTTTCTATTTCGTGTCGTTAATCTTTAAACGTTATTTAACATTAGCATTCCTCTGTTGTCGTCAGTGTAGTTTAAGAAGTAATTATAATAAAATACTTTTATTTCAGATATCATTTCAATACACGGCGGAGAGTTTATTGCCAGTTCTTCTCTTCCGTTCTACGCCCTTGATTTGAGAACTGGCAGTAAATGTATAATTAGAAGCATCATTTTATTTTCGACGTTCATAATTGTACATTGTGTTACCTATATGAATAAATAATTTTGAATACTTTTACATTTCTAGCATATCTTTCTTTCCTAGGTATCAACCTTTCTTTGGCCATTCAAATCCCGCTCCTGTCTGCACTATCTCTCTATATATATATATAGATATATTCTAGGTAATTCTCCGAATATGTTGTCCTTGGAGTCATTCAATAACTTACATATATGGTATTGGTTACCTGGATGAATAAACACTGAATTTCATGTAACTGTTGAACATTATTTCTTTCAAGTTCGTCTGTTAGTTTCATTCCTATTGCTTGTTCGGTGTTATACCAATCGTAAACAAAGGTCAGTCGGTCAGGACTTGTAACACCGACTCTTCAGCTGTATTGCTCCAAGAAAAGGCAGCACTTTGTCTAACCCTGAACCTGTAAAGCTTCGACAAAACATCACCGTGACCTGTCAACATCTGGGTAATGACTCCGGTTGGTTTTATTGGTTCGAAAAGGTCGTAAAGGCCGAAAGAACAATTGGAAGAAATAACTTAGTTTTAGCAGCTGTTTCGTCGTATCTGAGCCTCCATTTTTCTATCATCTTTCCCTTCCTTTGCAAGTTGGTATGCTCGTTCATTCCCCTTAACGCCCGCATCCGCTTTAAGGCCCTATCTCAGCACGAATTGCTGTGTCAGTGTCTCAGGGTGGATTGCGCTGAGCAGTGGAGAGCTGGAGCGCTGAGGCGCGCCGGCCCGTTATAACAATTAATTATGTAAAACATTAAATTGATGTAGTTTTATCATTTTTTTTCAGAAATGGATGGAATTTTTCTTGACTTGCGATAAAATATATTATGTAAATTTTAAAGTCATGTTCAACATACATTTTCGTCATTAAATTAATTCAAAGTGTCAAAACTTGGTTAAGTTCTATGAACATACATATAACCATTCCGTTGAATTGTTTAACTCTTTCGGGAAGTAGCAGCCTATTGCATTGCTTGACACTCTTCTTGTCGATGTTTAATTCTCAGTATATATAGTATGGAGATTTTACAAGATTCTATACACATTTTTTTTTGTATCTGGAAACTTTATATAGCGCCATCTTTCTCTTATACTAGGAACTAAAACTTAAAATATGTATACACTATTATTTTTCTTCTCTTTTTACATCTAATTTAAATATATATTCAAATACTTCTATATTACAGTTAGTTATATAATTTTTAAATTCATTTATTATTATATCAATTAAATTAATATGTTTCATATTATTGAACATAGATGGCGTGATTATCAATAGTGTCAATAGCTGGAAATATGTTAAATTCGAATTCATTCGATGTAAAAAAAATATACAAAAAACCGCCTAAGCTGGAATATACAAAAGGCTTCAAAAATTTACGAAAAAAAAATCAACAAAATATACTTTACCTAATATAATAATAATAACTAATACCTAATTCGGTTGTGGTATCTACGTGAAGGTGGGGTGTGTTCATGCTGCAGGTGATTTAGTGCTAAGTACAATAAACCCTACTATAACGCGATTTTCGTCCCCCCTATAACGCGGAGATAACACGTTATATTTCTGTAGTTCGTACCTTTGCAACTATTGCAATTTTGTTGTTATAAAATTAAACTAAATAACGATAAATTTGTCTTGCTAGTTTTTCAATTGTTCAAAAAATGGTTTGACGGGAACAATCCCACAACGCGATTTCTTATAACACAGTATAACCCAGTATTCATAGGATGCTTACTTGCTTTGATTAACTATAAAAAGTTATTTAACGTAATGTGTCCAATGACACTTACACTATTAAAGACAATCTGTTCTTGTGTTCTATTTTTCACTTACCAGTCTTTAGCACAAGACTAACTAGTACTGATTCAAACGGTTTGTCCATTTCAGTCATTTAATATTGAACGGAATAATTGTTAATTAACATTACATACCCTGTGTGAGGTGGCGACGGCCAAAGGATGCGCAGGAGTCGGTCGTTCATCGCTCGATTCGTCGCCAGATCGCTCGCCAGTGAACACCGAGTCGTGAGACACTGACAGACCACTGCTGTAGATGCCCTCTCTGAAAGAATGACACATGCAACTTGGAGTCATTTATATTTAATATATATATATATATATATATATTTGTTTGAGTAACATAATCTAATACATCAGATGTGGCCGGTTATGGTGATTGGTACCATTTTCCAGTTGCTTAAAAATATGAATATAACGCCTATTATTCCTTAAATATTATTAAGCCGTTATTTCTGACAGCCAGCATAATATACTAACACTTATTTAAGTTACACAATAAAGCTAAATTCTAATACATAACATGACCCGTTTTAGGTAATCAGCGTGTCTTGTGACACATATTTCTCCAGCTGCTTCCATTCTTTTCTGATGTTAGCTATTCTTGTCCAAGTTGTGCCTCCTTTTCTCTTTATATCGTCTGCCCATCTCTTGCTCTGTCTTCCTCTTTTCCTTTTTCCAAGTTACTCACTCTCGTCATGAGCCCAGTCCAGTGCCTATTCAATTTCCTTATTTTCATTATAAAGTCCTCTACTTTCGTCGTGATTATTATCTTCTGCTCTTTTGCTATGTCTCAGAGTTCCACTCAGCCATGCTTCTTTCAATTCTCCTTGGAATTTTTTCTCAATTTTTAAAGATGTTTCGAAAAATAAATTACGTTACACGAAAGACGCAATATAATGGTGTCATAGAGATGGGAGATGGAAAAGACGCCGTCAAACAGAGATCGTAAGACGAGCTGCCAGAAGGTGAAGATCAGATCGTGAAAGAGACGAGGCGGTAACAATGGGAGACCTAAGAAATATTACATAAAAATGTATATTATCGTTTAAGTTATGGACGAAAGGCTTTTGTTATATGGTGTTTATAAGTTCTAAAATATTTTTATTACTCGAAGTGCTCATCATGATTTTCGGTATTTTTTTATAAGTTCATAAGTATTTTTCGAGTTCTTATGTATTTGCTTAGTACTAGAATATCTAAACAATTATAAATCAAACACCAAACACAGTTAATAAGTACCTATCTACAATACAAAAAATATAATCAATTATAACATGTTCCTTTTATATTTAATATAAAAGGTAAAAAGTTAAGATTTAACTTGGCGCTTGGTAGATAGAACTGGTGACCCCAAAGCTGGTTCTTCCCTGGCTTAACGAATAAGTATAGCAATACAGCGAGGAAATGCTGCCAATGTTAAAGGTACACTGCCACAGGGATCAAACTTTTTGAATTTGTTTTAAATAATTATTAAAAAATATACTTTGTAGGTTAAGTAAATTGTAAATATAGTTTAATTGTATATATCTAATAATGGTAAAAATCTAATACATCTTCTCATATTACTTGTGGTGACTGGTCGTAGTTGAATTCGTGTATGCGGTGATGTTAGTTATTTTTGACTATGTATTTGCGTGTTGTTCCCAAGAGGATGTAAGTGCGAGCTCCTCCTGCTGATGTCATGTGGAACATAGTGTTATGGTTGCAGCTTACAAACGTTGTGAAATACAAAAAAAAACTTGGCGATTATAGAGTGGCGGAGAGATTATTGCCAGTTCTTCTCTTCCGTTCTACGCCCTTTGAGAACTGGCAGTAAATGTAAAATTAGAAGCATTTAATGTATATTTCTTTTTTATTGACGTTCATAAGTGTACATTGTGTTACCTATATGAATAAATGATTTTTGACTTTGTCATAATACCAGGATTTTTTTTATTTATTTATTAACATTTCGTTACACTACAGAAAATAAAAATAATGAACATAACTAAATCAAAAGGAGGGCAACTAGCAGCCTTATCGCTTTCGAGCGATCTCTTCCAGGCAACCACTGTGAGGAAAGAAAAAAGTAAATAAAAATTATTAATAAATATATTATAAAGATTTATAAGTTTAGAATACTTGTACTATAAGAATAGTTTTCACTCGTCTCTTTAATTTTGGTTCGTCAAGTCATGTTCTATAGAAAAAGTCATTTTCTATAGAAAATGATTTTTTTCAATCAATATATAACTTACTTTCTCCTGGTCTGCCGTTCAGCGTCGAGAAGTTCGCTGGTAGAACTGCTTTTAGGGTCCGGAGAGCTGTCCACTCTCCGCCGCTTGAACATACGGCGCAAGCCGCGCAGGAACCGACCAGTGCGACCTTCGCCTGGAAAAATGCAGGTCATATATAGTTTACATCTGGCCGACTTTTGTCACATGAAGATTATCGAGTTTACGACATATTCTCAGACCTACCGAATATACAGAAATTATCATCAAAGCCGTTTCATAGGACCTTGGTTAGAAACACCTCACTCCCTCTTCTACCAGACCCTCAAACAGGGAAGTGAGCAGGATGTTCGTTTTTAGGCTCATGAGGGTAAATTTATTGCAGCATTTTTGTCGAAGAAAAGGGAGAGAGATTGAGACCGAGTGAAAGAGAGAGAGAAAGGGTGAACGTAGCATGAAGCAAATAGCCATCGAGCAAGAGTAGAACGATAATAGATGATATTTTTACAAGATATTTAGATAATGTTGAAACATGAACTTATATTGCATATTTTACTTATATTAATGCTTTAGTCAGAAATAGCCTCGAATTATGTAAAAAAAGTAGAATTTATAATTTTTATTAATTTTCGACACTCATTTTAATGTCAATTGAATTTCTGACATATCTTCCTTTTTCTCTCCCTTTAAGTCTCGGAAATGTAATGTTTTAGATTTGTATAAATATGAACAAGACTCAAAAAATAGTTTGCACAAAAAAGTTGCACTTCTGACATGTGTTTTTTGGCGCATGCACTTTTTTTTATATCAGGGGGCACATAGACACTCACATTGCCAGAGGGCTCGCAAGTACGTTGCCGGCCTTTTAAAATTGGTACGCCCTTGATGGAAGTCATTGGATTAGTTTTGTACCACCACAGCACCGAGGACTGCAATTTACACGTTTCACATGCTTTCGTATAAGTAATGAAATATTATTGCGTTTTACTCAAATGTTTTTAAAATTTATTTGAGCCTGCATTATAAACATAATAAATGAATAAATAGAAAATAAAAACAAATTTAAAATTTGTACTTTTATGATACGTTCCTTGCAAAAAGGAAAGCCGCAGTTCTGGGGCTGGTACTACCAGGACAAAATAAATATTTAATTAGCGCCTGCACACCTGAACCCCACGGCTCAAGAGTCTCTACTCCAACAGGAACAGAATCAAAGTCAGAAGAAAGACTTTTATATTTGAGCCTCTTACTTTTGCTCTGAGGCCAGCTATTGTGCTTGAAGGTGAGACGGGATTAAGTTCATACAAGTAGCGTCCAATGAAAGATATCCTATCCGGCCGCTTAGCATCGTCTCCAGCGATGCCTGTGGGCTTCAAAATGGCTGAATCATTGACGGAGGCAAGGCATATGATGTCGTATGAAGACTACGGTGTCCAAGGCCACAGGGACACTTATGGGATTACATTTATCTTTTAACCGGAGGCTGATGCCAATGCCAAGTGATTCAGGGTTCAGAAGCAGCGAGACAAAAGAATGCTGTATACTAAACTTTGTCCCTAATTACCTTTAAGTCAGCTGTCTAATACTTATGGATGCACCGGCAGTAATGTCCAGTCAAATCTGTAGTTATCTGGTATACCTACCATGTGAGTGGTTTTCGGCGTGCGGCGGTCGGTAAGGCGGCTCCAGCGAGCCCTCACGCACGCACGACATCAGCCCCGCGCCGCCGCCCGACATCCGCACTGCCCTGAAACAAAAATAATACATTGTATTTATCTCTATTTAGATGTCAGTCTAAAAGTTTATATAACATTTGATATACGGGAGCGTTCAAGTATTACGTAACGCATTTTGGGGAAAGGGGGGGGGGTCCCTCTCTTAACGTTACGATGCGGGGCGGGGATTGAATTACCTGTTATTGTTAATATTATTTTTCACTTTCCAGTACTTTATACCACATGGTAAGTTTTAGGTGTAAAGACTCACTGGAGTTGGTCACGAAACGTTTTACTATTGGAAACAGAAACGTTACGGCGCGTTTCATGGGGGGGGGGGGGGGGGGCAAGAATCTCCAAAAATTGCGTGACGTTATACTTGAACGCTCCCTAACCCACTATCTGTGTGTGAGTCGTGAGATATATCCATAGCTGGCTTAATTCCTACTAAAACGAATATTATAGATAGAATTATAATTATCGAGTCACGCTTAATAATTAAAAAAAGACACCGGAATGTATGCGACTAAAAAACAAAAAATGTATTACATAAAAGTTATAAGCGATCTATTCCAGGCAACAGACAGGAAAATCATCACATTATTACGTTATCAAATTAATACAAAAATTAAATTTCAAACGATTGTTAAAAAATCTTGTAGGAAACCTTTAATGTTTTGGGTAAATTATTATAAACCTTGATTGCCATACAAAAGGTGTTTTTCCAATACAATTCCAGATTCATTTTTGTCATAGCCAATTTCCCCCCATGTCTACATCGACACATCCATTCCCGTAGACTTCTAAAAAAAAATCTTTTTTTCTTGTTTATGGCTTTTATTTATGCCAACTGGGCACAAGATACTTCGCCAGTGTCGTGTAGATGGCACAAAAATATTTATGAATGTATATGAGAGTGGCATTCGACATATTTTGACATTGACACGTGACGTAACTGATGAGCAGATTATAATTCCTTTGCGATTTTACGTTAATCTCACTTCTATGGTTTCTGGTTAAATTGTATTCAGGGAAGCCATTTTGGAATTTCGTTAATTATTATCTATACGAGACTCGGGTTGTAGTTTTCTTTGTAATATTATCGTTTACGTGAATAAAATAAAATATTTTTTTATAGAACGGTACAAGTAAGAGACAAGACAAAAGTCATTACATTACCTCGAAAATAAGACTTACACGGAGATGGGCTGGGCTGATAAGAGGAAAAGACAAATGGAAAGAACGCAAAAGGAGTAGAACCCACAAAAAGATGGGAGAACGACATCAGACAAGTGGCAGGAGTGATGAACAGAGTGGCCGAAGAAAGATATGAATGGAAAAGGTTGGAAGAGTCCTTTGCCGACTGGCAAACTGATCTGCAGAAATCAAGCAAGATCCAAATCTTAGAATAATCTTTTCAACCTTATAATATCAATTATTCATTTTTATTTGTGTACCAAAGTCGATCTGAAAAGAATTATTATACTACAAAGGCTCTTCTGATTTTAATAAAATGCTGCTCATAGCCACTCTCCTAGAAGACTTGCAAGCATTGGTATCTTTTTAAGAATCAAGGCTATTCTTGAAGGACCCTAAGTGGTATTGGTTCAGAAGTACCGCTGGGCAGCTTTTTTAATACTGGCGGAAATTGGGCAGGAGACTGTTCTGATGTTAAATTATAGTAACATTACACTCACACCAGCAGGCTTGTAAGCGGTTGGCTTATCAATAATAGGTAAGTTTGAAGGTCTGTGCTACCTCCGGCCAATTGCTGGCTTTCACTTGCATCGGGTCCTCCTCCACTCTGTCTCTGATACCGGCTTACCGGCCGATCTTCACATGCCATCATGCACCAGCCAATGTATTCGGTGGTGTACATGTTGGCCTCAGCAGAACTCGCTATGTCGAATGGTAGTCAACATTTTTCATTATAGTAAGAGAAATGCACAAAATCCTTGGTTGAAACGACACAAAGTTGGAGAATTCCCTTCGAGCAAGGTCAGGGTGCTGTTCACCCACAGGGTCAAGGTCACATGCGCGATCGATAGGAGGCTGCGAGCGAGATAAATGTATGAACATTTAACTGTTAGAACGGGACAAAATCTAATAGATTTTCTCGTTTCCCTTATCGTAAAGAGTTGTATATCGTTCATATTTTACTGTAACAAGTACAGATATATGCGTTAGGGGCCGTCCAAAATTTATCCCCTTCCTCTTGTCAGCAAAAGTAAGCAAAGCTTTCAAACATAATAGTACAGTACAGTATTAATTTTTAGTAGAAATTTTCGAAAATGCATTCCGTTTTCAAGCATAGACAATGTGTGGGTAATAGGTAAAAAAGTAAATAATTACTGTTGACGTAATCACTAAATAAGAAGATCAAAGACTCCCCCCTACCCCCTATAGTGCCTACGTAATACTCGAACAGCCCCCTGGTATAAAAAGAAAAAACCAAATGTTTTACAATGGCTTTAAACCATTGGCTCGGTACACTTAACTACAACAATACAGAAGCATTGTTAAATTATCTAATAATTTTTTTTCCTTAATCCATCTTTTCATGCAACACGCGCTCACATTTGTTTCGTCTTTCACAAACACATTACATAGTCATCATAATATATTCATATATTTTTTTTTTTTTTTTTTTTTTTTTTTAAACCAATTGTGTTGGTTGATGAAACTTTGTAAATTTAAAGTAGAGCAAAGCTTCCGTCACAGGTCTCTGACTTACTAGGGAGGCCTCAATCTGAATTCTATTGTACATATATCTGAACAAATAAAGAATTTTGAATTTTTTTTTTAATTCAAATCATCTTACATTTGAAGCCAATAAATTGTAATATAACATTCTCGTTTCCGATAATGTCGAATATGTGTCAATAATCTTTATAGTAAACACAAGTGTCACTTAGTTTTAAGCACCTATAGATAAGATACAGTTCAGCTTTGCAACCCTACTACCCCTATTTTTATCTTATAAGCCCTAGTTTTAAACGATAAAAGCCAGTTGACACTTAGCTTCAAAACAAAGAGTTTCATTCATTTGAACATGCATGTAACAACCGCCCTCGAACTCGAACTAAGATTGAAATATTAAGCGTAATGAAAGACGGTTGAACCGCAGCTGAACGTAACGTAACTTTTAGAATAGCATTAATAAAAAACCCTTGTTGCAAAAATTTAATATTTTATAACTAATTAAGATAGTGAGTCAACAACAGGTATTATATTGCAAACTTTGTTATAATTATCCTTCAAGAGCGTAACAATTCTTAAGGCATTCCCGAGCCGTCAGGCAAAAAGTGCTATAGAAGGCGTTTCCTGTTCTTTAAACATAAATAATAAAGGTGGCACTCTAGTGGATTTAACAAGCGTGACCAATAATAATAGCATAAATTACTATAAAATACTCATCATATTACACAAATATATCAAGTCCTATAAACACTAATAATTAATTGGGAAGCCATGTCTGTTTTCCAGCTCGTCCTTGGACATAGGCCTCCTCTAAGAGCTTCAACTTCTCAATGTCTAGCTTTACGTAGCCTCATATTCCCATCTTTTTATTCGTCTTCGTCTTAAGAAAACCAAGAAGACATGAAGCCATTCCATCGCTTACTTCGTCCATTTATCTTTGTATTCTCTCATGTGTCCAGTCCATCTACATGGAGCGTGACCATTAATGACGTACAAAAGCAGAGACACCTTAAATGGTCAGCAATTTAATTATCAAGAAGACGTTTTTCTCTCTTAATTAATTCAGCGAAGATTTCTATCGAGAGAAACTTGATATTTTAACGCGATTTGGATTTCAATTGGGCGTTCTACTGATTATAACAGTTGTAACTATGATAATATACTTCTTATTTAACTACTGTCTTAAGTCTTTTTCTAAATTACTTCTGCAGAACCAACATAGTAGTTCAGGTCCTTCTCTTTCCAACTTTTCGCGGATTGTAACGGATAAAACAGTACTTATTAAGAAAGCAAGTGTTAAGTGCCGATCTCGAACCTAATCCGGTGTTTTGCTGGTAACTTTTTCTGGTAAATTTAACACATACGCTAAAAAATCTAAATGGATGATAACAATTACTTAAGGATAGGATAGGACTGGACCAATTCAAGTAACTTTCGATTTATTTTTCAGAGAAGATTGGTAAGATTACATATTTTTGCTTTTTATTTCGGATACGGGAAGCATCTCTATGTAGCATAGCATATGTTGGTATTAATTACTAAAAAGGTTTGATATTTTCGAATGACCGTATCTAGTTATTTATAAAAACAGAAACAGCTCTTCAACATACTAATATGCGAGATCCTATATACCATCAGGAAATGTTGACAGTAACATTAACGTATGTAAGTTTATTTTAATAACACACACACACTTACACACACAAATAGGGGACAAACTTGTAATAAGTCTTTGCGTCAGGTGTTAATGAAATTATTTATTTATTTACACCTGACAAATTAGTATTGACTGAAGAGTCTGATGGAAGATTTTGTGGACCTTGGCTATTTCTAATCTAAGTAATACCTAATATGGTTGTTGTGTGGTGTGGGGTGTCCTCATAATGCATCATCACATCATAAAGCGAATACCTAATACATACCCTTTAACTTATGGATCTGTTACTACGCCGGTTGCCATGGTGACCGGCTACCAATACACGACCTGGAATGGAAAAAACATTTGTTAATTCACAATGCGAAAGCACTCCAAAGGATATCGTTTTGAAGCTATACAGGTGTTAATGTAGCAACATTAACAGATTACTGCTCTTCGTGTTTTATAAAGAATAACGCTGTAATTCAAGATATGTAATCACTATCTACGAAATAATATAGTTATCTGCTGCATTGTTTTTTATAACATGCGCCTACTTAAGTAGCAGTTGTTTTGTTCTAGGTATATATTCATATATTATTATCACATGTATACAAAATATAGCATACTAAAGAGTAAGTATGTAGTTTCTTCTCCAAATGAAACTGCCTTTTGGAAGGGGAAACTAGTCATTCTATGACTTGTAATTTTGACTTTCAAGTGTCCTTTTAATAGGCCTAATTGAAATAAATGATTTGACGTGACTTGTATTGACTCAATTGGGCTCGCGAGTACGTTGCCGGCCTTTTAAGTTTACGCTAATTTGAAGAACTCTACTAAACTAATTTTTAAAAGATCGGTCACGCACTTTCGAGCCTTCTGGCAGGTGGGTCTCCTGCTTATTTGTCTCCTATTACATTTAAGAAAAATTGTATTTTAATTCAAAACGTAAATCCAAATTTCAATTTCGTATTTTAATTCAGGTCTGGGATTCAATATATTTTCATGAGAGGCTTCAGAGTGGTCGCGGTCAAGTTTAACAATTCTTTTGTTCTAGAACAATGAAATAATATGTTAAATTTGCCAGTAGATATAGTAAAAATTTCTACTTGAAATAGCGTTTGGGATATCACTATATTTCTTAAGATAGTATCACTATACTCGCTTTTCCCCAACCTTGTGCCATGCCAATTAAAAAAAAAACACCTAAGAAACAAATTATAGGGAAGAAATTACTAGATTAACGAAACAGTAATAGAAAAACTGACATTAAAATAACAAATAAATTAAATAAATTTTCGAACCAAATTACCCCCTATATAATTAATTATTATGAGGGTACTCTCAACAAAGAAAAACGGTAATGTGACAGCGGCAACTGCCTGATCTTCTCATTGATTTGATTCAAGTCTCGCAACGCAGTTCTTCTACCCCAAGTGAGATCCTTGTGATACCGAGTCGGTTAATTCAGCTCCTACTGAAGGGACCTTGCGTCTGTAGTCATTTCGTAATTAACTAACCTAACAACATCGTATACCGACCATATCAATATTACAAATCTTTTATGTTTTAAGTAAAAACATTGGTCACTTGATAACAGCATGCCAAGTCTTAAAAGAAGACAACGCATTTCCGATCCTTTAGGCAATGTAGCTGTCCATGGGCGGCGGTATTACTTAACATCAGATGAGCCTCCTCCACCACAGTTAAGTTGTAGGAGAGTCAAAAGAAGAGAGCTGTTTCGGCCACACGCTTTTTTGCTCGACTTGGCGATTCAAATCCACATTAGATTATCCACATACGGTTTCATTTTCTGTAAGGCTATGGACTTCCTGACTCTCTTTGCTAACTAATCCTTTCTTCCTTTCTCAATTGGGAAGTGGTACACACTTGTCCACATTAACATAGAAATCATGATTATTGAAGGTTTTTATTTCCAACACTAATACATACAATATTCTTTACCTACATAGTAACCATTAAAAACGTATAAATACATAACTTAAGATTTTAAAAGTTTCGTTCCTATTCCTTACATCATGAAGCATCATCGCAGAAAGAGCCGGAACGACTTGGAGCGAGGTGATAAGCGAAGCTAAAGGCTGAGCTCAAGTGTTTAGGACATTAGTCATATAATGAAAACATTTTTTGAAGCGAAACTCATTTATCGGCGTTGGAAAAAAAAAACCGTCACATTTTTGGGTTACGCGTCACATTTTTCGGTTAAGCACCATCTTTTTCTTGTCCCTATAAAAATATATAAAAACGATAACAATGATACTAATAATTCTATTACAATTAATGAAATTCTGTAATAATCTTAGTAGTAATAAGGTAAAATGAAATAATTGTATTATTTGTATTCATGTCTATGATAAAAGCCTTATGTTTAACTTTATTTAACCAATTTCTGTTCTGTTTCTGTACATCATTTTTTTGAAAAATAAGGTCATGAAGAAGTTTCTAGTCTTGAAAGTCTAACCTAATTTACTAAAATGGACATTTAATATATGAAAGTGTCCATAAACACTTATTACAGTGTCTCATAAAGGGAAGACATTCTGTTCTTGTGTTCTATTTTTTCACTTACCACTGATTAGCACTAAAGACTAACGTGCACTCACACTAAGTTACTAATTAGAATGGTTTTGTCCTTTTCGATCGTGTCACTACGCCCGTGGTGTCCAGAAGTTATTCGGACTAATACCTGCAGCTGAGTTTCATCATTGGACGTCAAGGCAGAATACAAAATACTATCCGTAGCACCTCGTCCGCATTTCCGATTTTTGCCGCGCAAGTATTTAGGATACCATTTCTTAGAAGGCCGGCAACACATTTGCGAGCGTCGTGGCAATGTATCCATGGGCGGCCGTATCACTTAACATTAGGTGAGCCTCCTGCCCGTTTGCCTCCTGTTAAATAACAAAAAAAGATCAAAAAAGACTTTTTTGTTATTGTGATGACGACCCTTGTAATAAGGTCCGAGAGGTCGTTATTACGAATGTACCAGAGAGCATATATAATGAAAAAAGTGTTTACATGTACTCAACATTATAAATTATAAATAGCAGTCGATCTTCGAAGCCGGAGATCGGAATGTTTAATATCCTGATGTTCCTCAAAATAGCATTTCCAACGAGAGATCGATAAGGATGCTTTAGTGAGAATTGCTGACCCAGCAAACTTTATTCTGCCATATAATATCGCTATATATAAATGGAGGCGTCAGAACGTTTATAAACATAAAAAAGTTCGTGCGTACATAGTACACATGTCAGAAGTGAAACTTCTTTGTATATTAATTATTACTAAGGTAAAAGCCCCAATAAATAATCATGTACCAGTATATGATCACTACATGTATTTGTATATCTATATTCACACTGTTTACACACTATATACGTGCTAATGACAATATAGATATATAAAAATCTGCGTTTACTGCACAAGACGTTATGCAACAAAAATGACATCGGAAGTTCTAATATGCAAAATGTTTTTGTCGACAAAAACGCTGCACATCTTCGTGACGTTTCATCATATATATACACATACGAATGAATCCCCATATATATATAATTATATAATACAAATAATCAAGCATACAACATTCGAACTGACCACCTCAGGGTTAAAACCTTTAGTATTTAAGTTTTAAATCACATTAGGCCAGGTTCTAGCAGGAAAATCCAATTAAAAAGTGTTCAACAATATCTTCATCAATTCTTCTCTTTGTATTGCGGTACCTGGTTCAATAATTATTTGCTTCTGTTTGCTGTACATAATCCTTTAATTACGTTTAAATAATTCAGTGGCGCTACAACTCTTCAGGTCTGGGCCTCGGAATTCTGAAGCTGTTTCATAATTATTTTTAAATCTAATAGGCAATAATGGTGCCTGACACACGCCGTCGACTTTTTGGGTAATTGCCAAACTGGTTTTCTCACAGTAATGTCCTTCTCACGGGCGACGCCACCAGATTCTTTAGGACATGTATATATTTAAAAATGCAACCTTGTAACGGACGAAATATATACTCGACAATGCCTTGCAACACAATAACCTCAACGTGGGAATTGGAGCAAGAATATGTTGTATCTTTATATCGATATATGAAAGTAACTGTTATAAGCTGGTAATGTTTGATGCGTATACATGCACGCACTGGCACGTAAAACCAGTGGCGCTACCTTTTAGTTCTGGGCCTTAGATTTATGTATCTGTTTCATAATCATTATTCAATCTAATAGGCAAGTAGGTGCCTCACCAGCCTCCTGCGCCTGACACACGCCGTCGACTTTTGGTCTTTTTCGACACGATCGACACCGTACGAGTGAGTGTTAAATGCGCACATAGAAAGCCCATTGGTGCACAGCAAGCTGTTCACTTGCATATTGCAACAATGCTCGCTCCAGGATTTTTTATATACATATCATCACTTCCTTTAAGCCCTCTGAATCTTCCTTATAAATCAATCTAGATGCTGGTCATAACTGCAGCAAAAGAGAGACGCGAAGCAACTCACATTCACACAATTCACTTGGCCACCGCTTTCAACTCTATAAAGCACAAATTCGGCCCCACATAGGGCTCACCATCTATACTCGGAGTGCAGTAACGTCTCGCCTTACTAAACGTCATTCGATATGTCAACGCTCAGTATTCTGATGCTGGCTGAGGCTTTGAGGAGAGTATTTTCAGAAGTATCATTTATATACAGAACAAACAGGGTTGGGGATAGGTCACAGCCTTGTGGGATCCCAGCGTTCTCGGGTTTAAGGTCGGCTTGTTCCATCAATGACGACCTTGATGCTAGAAAGCTGGAAATCCAGTCGCATAATTACGAGGGGATGCATGTATACTTAATATGTATTATAAAATATGTACAAATTGTATGAAGAATTGTTTTTACTAAGAGTAAAAAACTAAAATTCATCTGCATATTTTTCATATGTCCTAATCACTGTTTACATGTGTTTTAATTGCGTTGTTATGTTCAACTAGTTTTGTCTTAATAAGTATGTAATATGAAATGTAAACAAAACTAGGAGGTTTATTTATTATATACTAGGTGGCGCTAGCAGCCATCGCGGTTGGCAGAAGCACTTGGTTTGAAGTTGACAGAAGTCAAAGTCATAATTGAATTTAAAATTGTTTAATAGTGAGGTTATTGTAAAAAGCTTTAAAAGGGATTGATAATTTAAATAATAGACTTTTAATGTCGTTCCTTTATATTCAGGTATGATAGTATTTTTTAAGTTTAAGATAATGTAATCAGTATATTGTGTTAGTCCTAAATTAAAAATCTTTATTTTCGGACCAACAAATTATTTATTTGAATTTGAATTATACGTTTTACGTATTTGTTTCTTACCTCATCAATTTTTATCACAGTGGTTGCCTAGAAGAGATTAATATACACTATAGAGATAATGACAAAAAATAATTAAATCAAATTAATAGACGAAAATTTGACAAAACTGTTGTGCTGAGGCTCCAGACTGATCCGATTGAAACGACACGTAGAGTAAGTCTCAAAATAGACATTCCTTTATACTCTTTGGACACATCTATTTTTGGGTTAAGTGCGCGATGTCGGTTTAAGTTTTTTTATTCCTGTTTGTTATATTTCCATTCAACAGGTCCGTCGTCAGCCTTTTATATATATATATATATATATTGTCGAAATTGTGAGGGTAGTTGCTAAATACTTTCTCTCTCTTCAGTCGGTAGGTCATGTGTGAGCGACAAATAAGTAAAGTAAATAAAATGTTATTAAATTTGTGTTGAAAGACATCCCTACTCATCGGCAAAGAAGACAGAGGATGTAGGCCGAGAGAAAAAGGCGGCGTAAAAAAAGTCTCGGTAGTCTTTTCAAATACCAAATCATCATACAATGACTATGACAAACATAAACAGAAGAAACCAGAAAGGAGGGAGATACAAACTTCCTATCCAGTGCCTCTCTTATTTCAGTTGAGGACGTAGTCTTTCACTTGATCGGTCCAAATGATTTTACATACTGTGTTACCAACTATGATCAATTTCTGCAAGTTCTCATCACCTCTATCCTCCTCCGCCATCGAAATATAATGTATTTAAGAAATTTATTTTTCATTACAAACAATGTTTTTTTTAAAGACAGATACATGTCGCTATCAGCCCTCCTAATTTTTCTACTAGGCTCATTATGATGTATCTATAATGTCCTTTTGAATTGGTTAATCGCGGTAATATTACAAATTTTAGACAGTAAATTGATTATATAATTTAAGTTTAAATCTTACCTAAAAGAAGACATTTTTAAAGATTAATCTATAAACTGAAAATCAGCCATAGGAAATATAGAATATATGTAAAGAAATAATTGTATTTCTTAGATTAGACTCTTTAGATTTTTTATCTTTAGATGTTTCAATTAATTTGTTTGTTAGTCTGTGGACAAGACGTTTTGTTAGAACATTTTAGGGTTAAGAAAATGAAAGAAATAACATAAATATTGTTAATACAAACACTTTTTGAACGGATCAAAGCTACTTAGTATTATATAAAAAAATGTGTGTGTGTGTCAGCTACGACGCACGATTGGAGTTTACTCCTTACGAACGATAATTATGATATATATCGAATAGAAAAAATGGGTAAATGAACGCATCTGCTAAAATTATAAGAGAAACAAACATATATCTGTAATTATTCGCATTATTTATATTACTTCAATAAAGCGTATTACATAAAGTATGTTACAAAAGAATATAAATAATAATAATAACAATAATAATTGTGTTCAATTTATACAAATCCAATTTTAGATAGAGAATGAGATGGAATCATTCTTTTACACGTTCAATCCTACAGATATATATGTTTGTCTCTTTGTACGTAACGCCTCAACTTTTCGTGTTACCCTTGATTTTACTCATCATAAAATTTCCGTACCGGACCTTATAACTCGAATCGTTTCTTAAGGAGTAAACTCCAAAACTTATAATTATTTAAATGTGTAAAGCTATTTTAACAAAAGACAATATAAATATTGTTTTCAAGTAAAATAAACAACTCTAAATATTGTTTCTTCATATACATATACCAGAAACACATTTAGGTTTTATCCATCGAATATATATTTAACAGTTCTACACTATGTGTGTTCTATTAACTAGTTATTTGAGATGTATACGTGGCTAATCTGAATGATGTTAAACTATGCCTATCCGTATATACATACTTCTACTGTACGTGTATGTCACTGAACTCCTTTTATACGGCTAGACCAATTTGAATGCGTTTGAGTGGCGCTCTGGATGGTTCAGATTCACAAATCAGCCCGGCAGATGACGCTGCAGTCGGTATCTAAGTTATTTATCTATGCAGCAAAACAGCGGGCATATATGTAAATCGTATGTGTTTGTAATTAAATCCCTAAACAGCTGGTCAGAATTTTATGATATTTTTGTGTGGTCAAAGTGGAGATGAATTGAAATGAAACAATTTTTTTTTGTTTAATATAAAACTTTTCATTAGTATCGAAAAAAACCTTTGGTGGGTAGAATAAAAAATACAAAAATAACGCGTTTTGTTTGATTCTAATTGGTCAAACTAGCGACATATCATGTCGCTTGTGGTATTGGACTGTTGTGTACTAAACACGTGACCATTCGTTCGACAACTGATCGAGGTAAGGCAGTTTTTGCCGCGCACCACCAGTATGTGGAACCAGCTGCCCACTGAAGTATTTCCGAACCAATTCGACTTCGGATCCTTTAAAGAGTTCTCGCAATGGGAGTGGCTATGTAACTATCAGCTGAGCATCCTGACCGATTGCCCAATGCTACATAAAATAATTCACAATGATTTGAATCGTCCTCAATTCGTCTATTAGATTTTCACGACGGGATTATGTACAAAGACTTCAACGTCCCAGTTTTCACGATATTGGAAAATTACAATTTCAAATTTAGTGCTTTATTGAATTTTTAACGCCTTTGTGATACAAATTTTTTTTAAGAATTCAGGTCGCCGGCTTTTGAAACGATAGTATATAAACTCCAGTTATGTTACCTAACATTAGTTAAGTTACATGTATATATTTTAGTTAATATTTAGAAGCGTAAACAATGGCAATGATCGCACACTTGAAGCCAAAGCCCTTTAGCTTTTCCACATACAACATTCTCAATAAGTCAAGTTAGTTTTTTGATATCTTAGGTATAAGTTAAGTTGTAGTTATAAGCATGTTTTAAACAATTAAAGCCAGTTGTTATCCAGCTTCAAACAAAGTGTTATATTTAACATATACCTGAACATACACAACAACCTCCACCTAATTTAAGTCTCTATAAGTTTTTTTTTTCAGGGAAACTAGATGCTCATCTGATGCTAAAGACCGCATGAGCACCTGCAACGCCAGGAGTCTGTTATCCGTCCTTATCATCTGACGCCTGGGGCACCACAAAGTGAGTTTGTGGAATCAGCCACCATCGATACGACTTTAAGCAACGAGTATAACATTAAAAGCCGGCAACACACGTATGCTTCTTGGCGGTGTGTATGTGTGGCACTTTTAAGTAACCGGCCGTTTTATTTACAGTCCCATTAAAATATAATTTTATTTATTATCATGCCTTTTTCCTTGCTACAGTCCTGACATAGGCCTACCCAAGCCGTGAAAACACATGACAAAATAAATATATAACATTGATTACAGCTAGTCACGTATGTGTAGCGCCCCTTGAACACATCCGTGTGCTCTCTAAATCAATAACGAAGTTCTACTCACACGAGTCGCGTGCCGACGAACTTTTGTAATTTGATCCTAAGTCTAGATTTACACTGCTATATATACTTTAAGGGGCTCGTATTGATCAAGGTTAATCAACACTAGGCGCGGTCAGATGTATGATGGGTTACCGTAATAAATGGATGTTTTAGTGAATGAAGTGAATATTGACAGCAGTGTTGGCCTAGTGGCTTCAGCGTGCGACTCTCATCTTTGAGGTCGTAATTTTGATCCCCGCCTATGCACCAATGGACTGTCTTTTAATGTGCGCTTTTAACGTTTGGTCGAAGGACTACATTGTGACCAGCTTGGCTTAGACCCAAAAAATTTACAGTTTGTGTCAGACACAGCTGATCACGTACTAGCCTATTAGATCGAACAAACGATCACGAAACACATACATAAATCTGAGGACCAGTCCTAAAACGGTTATAACGCCACTGATTTTCTTTAAGAGTTGCGTAGTGTTCATTGCCAGTTCTTTTCTTCCGTTCTACGCCCTTGATTTGAGGACTGGCAGTAAATGTAAAATTAGAAGCATTTATTATGTATTTCTTTTTTGACGTTCATAAGTGTTGTTACCAATATGAATAAATAATTTTGAATTTTATTGCATGTTTGTATAATGCACAATTGTAAAGTCCAGCTCTAATGACTTGTTTGTGCATTAGCTAATGACCTTTAGAAATCCCAACAGAACTAATCTCGAAATAATGATAGGAACAATTACCACTGTCTCCTTAATAAATATGTCTACAAAGAGGCTATTTCAGCGCAGAGAAATTAGACACCCACGTAGTCCTGGAATGTGTGGCTGTGGCTTTTAAGCAGAAATGCTCCAAGCAGTGAGGTCGTTTGAAGCCTGCGAAATGCCAAGGAAACTTCTGAGCTTCTAGAAGGACTTTCCCAGGACCAAATGAGCGTCTAAGTGGGGAAACTAAGTCCAAAGTCAAAAAAACTTTATTCATATAGGTAAACAAGAGCACTTGTCAACGTCAAAAGAAGTTAAATTAATTCTAACCTTACAGTTCGCAAGTCGAGGGCCTGGAGGAAGAAGAACTGGCAAGAATAACTCTTTTGAATCGCTATGTTATGAGTCATACAAATTGTTTGTTTACACCACATACACAGCTTGTTCATTTATCTGAACCATAAATTAATTATAAAACCCTGCTGCACCAATCATTGGAAAAATACTAGACAGTAGACCACAGTATAATGGTAACAAGAAGTCCATCATGACAGTAACAGCTGGCTCAGGCTGGACAGGCTGGACTCAGCCAGAAGGCTCGCAAGTTGACGGCCTCTTAAGAATTGGTACGCTCTTTTGTAATAATGAAATGATTGAACCTTTTTGTTAATATTATGTATTCGATTTTTGGCTATATGGTTTGTTTTATATGTATATATATATATTGTGTTAGCTGTTAGAAAATAAATAATATCTACTATGTTATTGTGTTAACTATTTAACATGTTGTTCCATGATTTATTAGATGAACTTCTGAATATACATTTACCAAAAATTTCTCTTTTACTATCTATTCTTGATTATGCTAATGTGTGTTATCCAGATTTAACTGTGTTGCAGCTGGATAAGTTAGAGCGCTTACAAAATGTTTGCATCGGATTCATGTTTGGACTTCGTACATTTGACCATATTTCCAAGTTCCAAAGAAAGCTTAATTGAATAACTATTCGATTGCGGCGTAAAATGCACATTTTACAACTTCTCTATAATGTTGTTTTTAATCCTAAAACTCCTAGTTACTTAAAGCAAAATTTTATGTTCCTCTCTGGCGGTAGTTTTGACTTGCGTTCCTTATATAATCTAATTCTTGAAACTCCTATTCATAAAACTGATTTCTATCACTCCTCCTTCACTGTACAAAGTATCTTACTCTGGAATTCCTTACCAATTGATATCAGACGAGCTCAGTCTCTAAATTTATTTGAAAATCTTCTTTTTGATCATTTTTCTTCTGCCTCGTAATTAGCTACTACGTATATATATTAATTGTGAGTCAATTTGGTCCTTTGGCAGAGCTTTTAGATGTCTGTTTATACATATTTATATTTTTTCTTTATTTTAGCTACAGTTCCATGTTATTTTGTTATTTTATTATTATTTAATTGTGCACTTCTTGTGCTTTACCCTATGTAGGTGTTACTTTTATTCTCCCATATAAGAGTTGCCTGGAAGAAATCGCTTGTTAGCGATAAGGCCGCCCGTTGCCTAATAACTTATGTAACCTACTTACTTTTTGTTCTTTTATTTGTATAATTATGTATATTATGGTAACAAAGTATAAATAAATAAATATCTCTTTTCTATCTTCTCTTTAATAACAGGGATCAATTGCAGGAGGCTCATATGATGTTACGGGATACGAAATGCCAGGAGGCTTCACGCTTGTCGGCCTTTTAAGAATTAATTATTGACCTAAGTCGAATTGCTTCGGAAATATTTGAGCTGGTTCCACGTAAGTGGTGCGCAAAGGCATTCAAGCGCTCAGTTGTGGAACGATGGTCTAGGGGATACAGAATTGCAAATTCTGCCTAGACGTCCGATGATGAAACTCAGCTGCAACTGAGAAACAACTCCTCTTAACACACCACGGTAAATGTGGTAGAAGATGCAGAGTCTATATCTACGCAACGCCAAGGTATCAAGCTGAACGGAAAACGTATCTCGACGCACAACTACTCAGTTGTCAGTTTGGAGTTCGTATGCTTGCTTCGCGCTGACTGATGTCTTCACTCTAAGTACGTACGTACGTAAGTATAATACTTACGAAGGCATCTAGGTTTATTGTGTTTCGAAATGTTCCATAAAAGCCTCTCAAATTAGCGGCAACGCCTACACACACTTAGCGTGGGTTTTGACGAGTTTAAATACATTTCCACAACGTATGGTGAAATAGGTTAAGTTCACGTGTTACTGACAGACCGTATAATCCGGAAAAATTGTAATTGGTACCAAGTTTTATCAAGAAAAACAAAAACTTATATAATTCTATATATACATAAAAGGCCGACACGCACTCGCGAGCCTTCTGGCATTGAATGTTCTTGGGCGGCGGTATCACTCAACATCAGATGAGCCTCCTGCCCGCTTGCCATAGAACAGGGTCTATAAAAAAAAAACATATATTTTGTAATCTCAATTACAGGCCGTGCAACGTGGCAGTGCGGTCTAGGAAAGCCGGGCTTAATGCTTTCCTTCACCAAATACTGGCACCCTGAATCTCTTCGCATTGCCTTCGATTAGAAGTGCCCATAAGGATCACTGTGGCTTTGAAGAGTAACCTTAGAAACCATGGCCTCCTCAAGTGTGCAGGTTGTGTTTCTCGCCACACCACATTCAACGACATCATACGCAGATCTCTTACCACCTCCAATGTTCCACTCATATTGGAGCCAAAGGCATAAATGGCAAGAAGCCGAAGTGTTGGGAAATTGGTATGTTATGCTTGTGTATACCTAGCCCGTCTCACCTTCCTCGGACAAGCATAAAATCTCGTACGGCCAAAAAGCAGGCGGAAAATAATAAACGGCTTAAATATAAGACTCAACTCCAACTTTGATTTAGTTTACTTTGAAGTAGGTGGACTCTTGGGCCGTGGGGTTCAAGTGCACTAATTAAAGATTAAAATCAGCACCAGGTATTTAGAAACCAAACCTCGTGATTTGCTTGCTTAGATAATATGTAACACTGCCACAGGGACCAAACTTTAAATTTAGTTTATACAATTTTAATAATTATTATTACTATGTAAGTTATTTATGTTTAATTACATAGTAATAATACATTATTAATGTTGTAATTACAATTTCAATTTTTTGGGAGCCCATAACTATAGCTTACGCTCTTCCGAAAATTATACCCTTGAAATCCCATCTCATAACTCCTCCTTTCTTGGCGATTCCTTTAAGGTCTCCGCAGTTAGGCTATGGAATTCACTTCCCGTCCCTATTCGCTTAGCTCCTTCTTTATCTTCCTTTAAATTTCTTCTGTACAAACATTACCTGTCCACATCGTATCCCGAACTTTCTTACTAACTACTAACTGACGTGAGACTTATCTTAAATTATCGTGATTTATGTGTCTTTTTACTCTTTAATGTATCTTTAATATTTTATTCCTGTTTAGTTTTGTTTAATAACTGTGTATTACATGTATTTTGCACTACTTGCCTATCTTATTTAATACATTTATTTTTTTCTTTACTCACAGTGGTTGCCTGGAAGAGATCGCTCGTAAGCGATAAGGCCGCCAGTTGCCCTCCTTTTGATTTAATTATGTTAATTTTTATTTTTATTTTGTAGTGTAACGAAGTGTAAATAAATAAATACATATAACGGTAACCAAAATCAAAATCAAAAGTTTTTATTTCAAATAAGCCTTTGCAGGCTATTATGAAACGTCTAACTAGACGTTGCACGGTTCCAAAAAGCGGGTCTCATGGAGCAGAACCGGCAAGAAACTCCATGAACACTCTTTTCAACAACTATTCGATGATACGTATAGTTAGTACACTGACCAGTCTAGTCCATTGCCTGCCTTTGATATTTTTTTCTTGCAACCCAACATATATAACCTTCCTAGGTTCCTATTAGATAATGATGTAATGTACATTCGGACATAACGTTGAAACACCTGAATTGTTACATTACCAGTGACTAATGAATCATGAGTATTGCCTTTGTTATTTCAATGACTCCACGTTATCTGTAATAGGAAGTATTTAACATTACTAAGGTAAAAATAGACCGTTAATATAACTGTTAACAATGAAATAATTAATTTAATTTTGGATTGGATTGGATTTACTTTTTACATATTCTATAGATATTATAATAACACTTCTGTGACCCAGTACTATCTTGGCCTGTGATGGCTCAGTCTCACACATAAGAATCTACTTATCTCTGAAATAATCGCGTTAGACCTCCATTTTTGGGTCAAAAATGTGCATCACGTCAACCCACAAATAGGAACAAAACCAGATGCAACAATAAGAATAACAACTGACTTATTTACAAATCTTAATATATATAAATCTCCTGTCACGATGTTTGTCCGCGATGGACTCCTAAACTACTTAACCGATTTTAAATTAAATTGGCACATCGTGAGCAGTCTGGTCCAACTTAAGAAATAGGATAACTTAGATCTTTCAGTCACAATTATCTGTTAACTCCAAAAGATTCTAACAGATGTCGATACTTTTCGACTGGATTGAGTAAGTAATCAATAGATGGCACTGCTATGGTAAACCGACAAACGTGTCATATAAGCTACGAATTCAATATCATGTTTACCACGTGTTATTGAGGCTAAAGTATAAATTAAATTTATTTTGTGGTAAACGAAATATCGTGAAATTCAATTATTTCTACTTTTTTAATTTTTGGTGTTAGCATAGCCAACCACGTGTTACTTAGACCGAAGTGTGAAACAAATTCAAATTATAGTGACGATAATACAGTGAAATTATTCTTTCGTGTCACGTTATTAAGGCTAACTAAAACTACATTAAGGAGAAACGAAGTTAGCGGGGGCAGCTAGTAAATGAATAAATTTAATTTTTTATTTTTAATGTATCATCTTTTTAGTTTAGTTTGTTTTTTTTTTGTTTCCAGTTTAGTTGTGTCTTAATAACTGTTTATAACATGTATTTTTGCACTTCTTGCCTATCATATGTAATTTAATACTTTTTTTCTCTACTCACAGCGGTTGCCTGGAAGTTATCGCTTTCGAGCGATCCCAGTTGCCCAATTTTCATCCCAATTTTGATAAAATTATGTTCATTTTTTTATATTGTAATGTAACGAAGTGATAATAAATAAAAATAAAATAAATTCAAGACAATATTTAACAGAAATATTACGTAAGTTATGTTACCTAAGATAAACCTTGTAGAACGCCAGAGTAAAACTAATATAATCCAACCAAGGACGCCAGGATGGGCAGGAAATGGGAGCAGCCAACTAGTTTTATCTATTGTTAATCTATGACATTCGTAACAATATAGATTATGTAGTACCAATGGAATATATGGAGACAAATGTTCCTTTAGCTACAATAGTATTAGGTACTAGGCGTGGTGGAGGAAATCGAGAACTCTTAGTAGGAAAAAACCTATTAATGAATCTTGCGCATCTTGCCAACGTATTTGTCACGCTCTCAATGCAATAAGACACAAAATGTCTTCCGACTTCTACCGTTGCATTGGGATTAGACAGGACGTTGCACGTTGACACCTATTTGACCAGTCACAGTCGTTCTCAACGTTTCCTCATGAAGATATTTACTACCTTAGTTTGAATTGGCTGTACCATGAGAAGAGACAGATGCGGAGAGCTTTACTGTTTCATGCTAATCCGAGGCACTGGCAAAACTCAAATTTTGCAAAACAATAAAGCATAACATATAACAAACCAGTCGACGTATGACGTCATCGCACGCGTCCCATTTCGCGAGGGGTCTGAGTTCTGAGAGGATTTCCGTGTTACAGTTAATTTATCCGTCACCAGTCAAGGTTATACCTGTATTACAATTTAAATTAAGTTTATTTATGTATTATGTTTATTATATATAATTTATAATATTATTTATTTATTCTTTACTATCATAATAACGTGCTTTAATGTGATGTGCACACAGTTAAAAAAGATGGAAAGTCGGTTTACGGATGATAGTTAAACGGGACAACGCCATACCAACACATTGATGAAATGATTACATACTTTTATGAACAAAATTGATCTCTTTTATAGAACTATCACTTTTTTATGGATACAAAAAGTGAATCTTCGGACGCATAAGCTAATCGAGTGGAATATAGATGGGGCGCAAGCGTACAATAAGCGTAACGGGACAGTGAGCGTAATGGGACAATGAGTCATGCTATTTTGTGCTTGCAGCCGACGTTCATCGATTTATTAGATGCTGTCACGTAAAGATTTAAATCACAGATAAAAATAAGAAACAAATTATTATGGACGCAACGGGCCGTCTTATCGCTTATATCTTCTATGTAACCCTAGTAAGGAAAAATAGAGATACTAAAAGAGGAAGAAGATAACTATATAAAATTACAAGTAATAATTAAAGTCAAAGTCAAAAATCATTTGTTCATATAGGTAACACAATGTACACTTATGAACGTCAAAAACAGAAATATACACTAAATGATTCTAATTTTACATTTGTCAGTTCTCAAATCAAGGGCGTAGAACGTAAGAGAAGAACTGGCAACTGGCCACTCTTTTTAATCGCCAAGTTTTTTTTAAATGAAAAACTATACAAGTAAAAAGTAAAAGAGCACATTGCCAGTCCTCGTAAGATACTCTTGAGAAATGGTTATTAAAACTGAATTCGTCAACACTTGAACACTTGTGCATGACACAACTTAAAATTTACGAGGAACATAATGACATCGTGTTAGCGTTAAGTGTGCCTAGGAAAGAAGCCTAGTAGGTGTGTAGGGTGTACTTCAGGGTAACTCGTCATATCCACCTTTATAGAATTCTTAGGTGAAATTTTATTCCTTTATGTATGAAGATATCTATTAAATAGCGACTAGGCCGGCTGAAGGAATGCAGCATTTCTACTGGTTTTATTGTATCGCGTTGTTTATAACATAATTACGTGGACAATTGGCCTACCTAACACCAACCCGAGTGTTCTCCAAGAATGGTTTCCTTGTACCTAGGGGATACGACGGCGAAGGACGAAGGGCCAGAACCAGTCTTCTGCACAGATCCCCGTTAACAAAGATGTTGCTACTAACTGCTGCGCTGACTGACGACATCTTGTGGCAGATGTTCGCAGAGTGTCCGTTCACAGTAGCTGTACGAATTGGCTTAGTACTGTAAGAATAGTTGTTTTTGTGTATAAATTAATTAATGAATATTATGTATTCTTTTATGTTCTTAATTGTATTAACTGGTTAGTTAAGAATAAGTTCCCATCCTAATTAAAACCAGTTGCACTTTATTAATTTATACCGTATTTCTAAAGTACATAAATTATATAACTAGTCTGGCCATAAATACTGTTACAAAAAACTTTTCGTTAAAAATTTAACCAATGTTCTGGACTTTATAAGTGCTAAAGACTGGCCCTCATCTAGCGCAGATCTCAACCCTAGACTACAAATTATGGTCAGTTTTAGTGGACATGACCTGATCTAAACGACACGGCTATATGGAGTCTCTTATAAAATCTTTGGAGCAAGCAGTGACGCAATTTCCTTCTGAAACAGTGCGTAAATCCATAGATTCATGGCCAAACAGATAAAAGGCCTGTATAAAAGCTAAAGATTGCCATCTTTAGTTTTTTGTCGAATAAAATATTTTATTTTAATTTTTTGCTGAATCTTCAATAAATATGTATATATACATTTTAATAATATTACATTACCCCTTTTAAAAAAAACTACATTATCATTTGTAACAGAACTAGGCTATCGCTGGACTAGGTATAAAAATATATGTATATAAGACATCCTAGCTGCCCCCGCGAACTTCGTTTCTCCTTAATGTGGTTTTAGTTAGCCTTAATACGGTTAATAGCCTTATTTCACTGTATTATCGTCACTATAATTTGAATTTGATTTACATTTCCGGTGTGGTGTGTGGACACGTGGTTGGCTATGCTAACACCAAAAATTAAAAAAGTAGAAATAATTGAATTTGACGGTATTTTGTTTACTACAATATAAATTTAATTTATACTTTAGCCTCAATAACACGTGGTAATCATGATATTGAACTGTAGCTTATATGACACGTTTGTCGGTTTACCATAGCAGTGCCATCTATTGATTACTTACTCGATCCAGTCGAAAAGTATCGACATCTGTTAGAATCTTTTGGAGTTAACAGATAACATCAACAACAAACATCGTGACAGGAGATTTATATATATTAAGATAGACAAAGATGTAATATATCATATATATGTCGCAGTAAGGTATTTAAATCAGAGAGTTAATTGAATCTCTAGACAGTTAATTAAAGATCGATATTCAATCAAGTCGCTCAGCATTTTGATTTAAATAAAGCAGCGTCGAAAACGTTTAGCTATCTGTCTGACCGAAAGCCAGCGTGTTGATTAACAATGTAAAACGAGACTCCGCCATGATTATTTCATTTGTGATTGTTATTTCGGTGTGATGGTGAAGAACTGAGAGCTTGGAAGTTCCGTGTTTTGCTTTATTGTCAATGGTTAGGTTAGGTTAGTCTTCTGCTTAGGAACGCTTAGGAAACACGTTAAACGTTTCGTTCTAACGGAACTTTAGCGACTTAACTGAATTTCGACATTTAATTAACTGACTAGAGATTCAATTAACTCTCTGAATTAACTACTTTACTGCGAGATATACAAAGAGATTCAAATATTTACGAAAAGAAAAACATCAATACAAACTATTAAACTAAGTAATACCCAATTCGGCTGTGTTGTGTGATGATGTGAAATTGAGGGTATGTACGTGATGCTTTGTATGTGGGGTATGATCATGATGCAGGTGATTTAGTGCTATGGATATTTAAAATAATATAAATAAAATATGATTATTATGGAACATAAGACACAAGTATCACTTATTCCATGTCAATAAATTTAAATATACATCATCCCTACTCATCGGCAAAGAAGACAAAGGATGTAAGCCTAGAGAAAAAGCAGGAGTAAAAAACTCTCCGTACTCTTTTTCACTTTTGTTAATACTTCTTTGAAGCATATTAGGCAATAGCGCAAACAAGCAATTTATTCGTTACCGCATAACGTGTTTATGAGTGTGCTGTTTCAAAATTTTCTCTGGTTCTTCACTCTGCCTCATTCTCCTATGCATGTCTTGCTTGGAACATGTTTCAAGCGGTGAGTATTCTTATCACGTTTTGTGTTCATTGCAAGGTACATAAAAACATGTATACAAAAAGAATGCACAACAGTAACAAGGTCAGTAAACGCCGTCAACACACCTACTAATGAGCAATAATTCCCCTTTTTGGGCGCTCGTTTGCCACCCTTAGCTATAAAGTTTTAAGGGAAAATATCAAATTAAAAACTTAATTAGAATTTACTGTTTAATACAATGTGAAATTAAATTTTAACAAGATTAACGAAGATGGCCGAGGTATATTGCGAGAGGATATAACACAGTGACGCCTCGAAGCTTTTGAGATGTGGTGTTACAGTCACATGCCTCGCATCAGCTGGATCCAAAGAATGACGAACGAAAAGATCTTCAACGAATCCGAACAACACGGAACAGTTATAACAGGTAGACTGTAAAAATACGAAAAGTCGCCATGTCTCCGACACGTTTTGCTTCATAATTCATACGTCTTTTTGCAACTTATAATAAGGAGCAATATTCAAGGTGAGAGACGGGCTGGTAGAAGAGGAAGAGCAAGAGAAGAAGTTGCAAGATATCCGGCAATTTAAGTTGACAGCCAACCTTTAATGGCACCAGAAGCAGATATATTAATAGACGGCTAAGTCAGAGGAGAGCACAAGACTTTGGCTTCAACAAAAAATCTACTATATACCCTTCTTGTCTGTTGAATTCTGGTTCCAGTACAAACAATATGACACGAAACTTGGTGATTAAAAAGAGTGGCGGGGAGTTTCTTGCTTGTTCTTTATGCCTGCCCATGACTTGTATGTAAATTTGAATCGGCTCAAAAATAGGAGGAAAGGAGAGGAAAGCTCCTCAAAATTTCTGGGCTCTGGCTCTGGGCGGAGGCGTGGCACAGGCGCTAATTAAAGATTTAAGTTGGAGTCTGGCAGATAGTACCGACGACCCCAGAGCTGGTGCATTCCTCCCTAATCTAATAACTATCGCAATACATCGAGGAAATCAAATCATACACTGCCAGAGAGACCAAACTTTTTAATTATTCTTTATATAAATTTTTAATATTATTATTGGTAAATCAGTTGGCGTTTGTGTCTCGCGCTGTGTACGATGCGCAAACTTTCCCTCACTTCCTTGTTTAATGCTCAAGAAGTTTGCCGGTATCTATACTATATTAATAAAGTTATTTTTAGTTTGAGTATGAGCCCCGGTGTAAAAGGTTTTAGTTTTATGTATTTTTATTTATATTGTGAATAAATAAGATTCTTGGCCTCAATAAATGAATATACTACTATGTTTTACGAAGTACGGGGGCCAATTATAGCTTGCATTGTTCAAGCCCATTCATCTGAATGTTTTCAGAATGGTCACGTTTTGATTTCAAAACGTTTAAACAATGGTTTTATTTTTGTCTACAAACACTTTTTATTACTTTATTGTATTTGCCTCGTACAGTGGTGGCTACTCTCCAGCGTGTTACTCTAATCTCTGAGGTACGAACTCAACCTATGAGGTTCGATAGCCGCCTGTACACCAAAAAAACTTTCTTTCTATGTGCGATATGTTTCACTCGAACGGCGAAGGAGGAATGTCTTGCCTTAGACCCAAAAATCGACTGCATGTGTCAGGAAGATCCGGCCTATTAGATTGACAACACCGTGAATCAAGTAGAGAAATTTGAGGCCCCGACCTGAAAAGGTTATATTTATGTCCACACACACTTTTGAATATTTTATTGTATTTGCCTCGTACACTCCAGCGTGCTATTATCATCCCTGAAGTCATAGGATCGATCCCCGGGTTTTTCCTCTTCATACGCAGAAGATCTAGATCTAAGAAGACAAGGGGCTTCGGGCCTGCTCAAGCCACAAGCCATTCTAAAGAGGAGGCAGAGGTATGGGATCCATGGAGCCCAGGATGAACAAAAGGGATTTTAGAAGAGACTTCCACAAATAGACGACTTAGAAAAATTGGTTTAGCCTGTGACTGTAGTAGCTGGAAGCTACTGTGTAGTAATGCTAAATTTATAAAAATATTTATTTTACCACGCCTTTTTCCCAAAGGGGTAGGCAGACCACGGTTCCCCACTTGCATATCTGACATCCCTCTCCTCTTAATTCACTTTCATAGCATGCATGCTCGTCGGTATTTTGACCTTCTCTAGTACATCCTGGATTTGATCAATACGACGAGGCTTACCCCCCTCGACCACACCATCCTCGTTTGCCTTCACTATTCACGTGGTTTTCCGAAGGGGAAGGCAGAGACCACAGTCCACTTGCTAGGGTCCTGCATACATATGCATCTTCATTCATTCACCATGAATACTCGTCGAACATTTCTCTCATCTTTAGTACGTCCTGGATATGCTCTATATGATAAGCCTACCCAACCAGACCTCACCATCCACGGTTGATGATATCCTACTTTAACTTTTTTCCTTCATCCGTACATGGCCAGACCACCTAAGCAATCCCTTTCGTATCTTTGTCTCGTGTTGCTCAAACCACACACTTCTTAACACTCTCATTTCGAAGCTATTTATTCTATTTTCATTCTTTTTTTGATAAGGAAAATATAAAAGAAAATTAGTCTGATTGTTTATGTATTTCATCTTCTATAGGTTACTTAATACAACGGGATCAACAGTTAAATCTTTTATTTGTTCATCGGAACCCTGGGACCGGCTATTGCATTGTTCCATTGTTGAATAACCGAAAACTGGACCGAAACTTATTGCGTATTCTAGATTTGTTAATTGTTTTTAAAACTGGGGCATGTTTGATAATAGCGAGACTAGAAAGACCGAAATCTCTCAGGGATGTGTATGGTACACATCTATGTGTGTATGAAGATGTGAGGAAATATTGAAAGAGGCTAAATATTACATATAATTGTCGTTTGTATATTGTTAAATTTGAGTTGTATATACTGTATAATGGTTCTATCTCATTTTCCCTAAAATCTGTGTAATTTCGTTTTAATTCAATCATGACTAGTATTAAGGAAACAAAATTAATTAAATTACAGCACAATAAATATTGTTTGGGCGAGAGCTGTTACAAGAGATTTTATTAAATACTAGCTAACCTGACATATGTCCTGTCTTAACTATGAATATTGATTTCGAATTGGTATAATTAACTAAAAATGCTTTACGATATACAATATTCTTTGTTTGTTTTTCTGGCGTATATAGTTTTGTAGGCCATGTGAAAAACGTGGATTTTCAAGATTAATGCCACAAACAATTAGCGACTGTAATTATTTTATATGTATTTTATCAATATAATAAATCCGATCGAAGCATTTGTTTCCATCACGCATTCTGTCAATGTTATTTCAAACGCCATAACATCAAAATAGTTTGAATGAAATGAAAAGTATTTTGAATTTTTCCAACTTTCCGAGAAATTTTCTTAAGTTCTTAATAAAAACCCTGCCCAAACCAAAACCAAAAAAAGAATTACAGATTGCTCCATTGGCGTGACCAAGGGATATAGGGATTCATTTTTATATATATGGATTGTATATGTTACGACTTATTTAAACAAAGTTTATTTGATCAGTTGACTAGAAACAAATATCCCTTATACACGCCTGTCTGATATTTATGTTCATTAATAGTCCTGTTAAGAGATTGTGGCGTCAATTCAATTGTGTAAATTAATAAAATCAAATCGCCGCAATTATAAAAAAAAACATCTACTTACTCAACAAAAAAGCCACGTAATATAATTTTTAATTCGCCCAAAAATATTTATTTATCTTCTCAACAATTATTATTATTTATTATTTGATTTTTTTTCTTTGCTTACACTGCTAACTTTTACTATAATTATTACTTATTTGTTTTTACGACTGAGGCGCAAACTAGCTGCTGTGGTGTCTGGCAGAATGACCAGCGCTGTGGAACAACTCTGCTCCTCAGCATAATGCTGAGCCAGGGCCAATTACAACCACAGCACACACGCATTACACAATTAAAGCTTTTTCTTTAAAAAAATTGTATCTCTCTAATATTATTCTTATGTGTTTCTGTGTGTGAGTGTGTTTTGTTAGTAATAAATGTTATGTCTATGTCTATAATGAAAAATGTCTGTCATTTTTCCATGGAGACCCTTTGCCGAGTCGTTTTAGCAACTTTGCAGTGTTCATTATTTTCTTCCTACATAATTATTTATTTAAATTGTATATTCTTTGTCGAATATATAATAATATTGTGCTGCGATATGGCGGACTACTCGATTGTGAGGAAGTTGATTGTCTGATCTGGCGTCTACTAAAGTTCTCATGTTCTCATTTTAATAAAATAGCTAGCTACTAAAGCATTTCATAAATTCGCGTAAATATTCGTGTTTGCAATGATTACAATAATTTTCAATAGACAAACGCTAGCAGCGAACCATAAGAATTCAAACTCCTATAAAGATATTATAAACACACATTTACATATAACATTTATCATTATATTTCAGTAAATTTACATAAAACCCTAATAAATGATATACTAAAACATTAACCAGAAATCACACTATGTATTGGTGAAAACTGTAGCAATGCATGCAGCATGTTTAAGCACATGCGGCCGGGGAATTCAAATATCGTAAATCGATGAAGCGGCAAATTGTCAGTTCAGTGAACACACCACGTGTACTTCAGTATTACAGATCTCTCTATAGAAACGCATGAAGATATTTTCAAACCAGTGCCGTTATTTTTTTAGGTCTGGGCCTCAGATTTCTGTATCTGTTTCATGATCATGTCAATCTAATAGGCAAGTTGGTGATCAGCCTCCTGTGCCTTACATATGAAAGCTTTGGGTTTAAGGTTTGACATTCCCCGCGATGTTTTCTCACCGTTTGAGCGCATGTTAATTGCTCACACAGAAAGCGCATTGGTACACAGCCGGGGATCATGAGAGTTCGCTGAAGCCGCTAGGCCAACACAACCCACATCACAAGAGAAGGCCGACCGTCTTGGGCTATCTCTTCTCATCCAAGTGGACTTTGGATGATCGAGGGAGATCACAACCATTTCGCGATGTGATTCTTCGTTGACAGAAATCACATTCCAGCAACGTGCTGTCCGCAAATCTGAATTCTGAAAGCACTTGGACATCTTCCTTGGACAAACAGTCGAGCGGACGGATGGTAACCCCCTAATTGTGATGCAGACGTGTGCGCCTGAGCACCTAAATCAAAATATCTGAGGTTGAGAAATTGTTTATATCCTTAAATGGAAATACTTCGATAGCGCGTTTCAGGGAATGACGTCATCGCAGATGTATCCGTGGATTGTAGATGTCGCTATTGTTAAAAACAAACATCCCTTAATGAAAAACTCCGATATTGGTTGTCTTCTTAACTTGACAATTAGTTATTAAAAATCAATTATTATTGACTATTATAAATTATTACCTATAATTTAATATATTATTTCAAAACATTCATAATAATTTGTAATTATTACAAAAACCCGCCAAAACGCTTGCAAGATGGCGTCGCACCGTCATCATGGCGCGTAGACAAACGTCATGTTTTTTACGTGTCATTCAAAAATTTCACAATTATATTTTTCATTCGCATGAAACCGATTCTGTATGTGTGTTCTTTAATCGTAAGGTAGTGAAATATGACGCATGAATTCTTTGTCAACTAATTAGCTCAAGATAACTTAAACATACATTACCGAACTGATAATTATTATCTTAATGCTGTGGTTCTAATAAATGTACAAACAGAATATTCTTTTTTGTAGAACAGGAACGACCCTAAGTCGAAGTCCGAAGTGGTCCAAACTTAGCGCTGAGTATGTGAAAAATGTACTGATTTTTGTTGTGTTAAGACCGGCAATGCACTCGCTAACCCTTTGGCATTTAATATGGGAGTTATCACTTTACATCAGGTTATCGTTTGGCCCCAGTTCTATAACAAAATAAACTATGCTTTAAAAACGGTAGAGAGAGTTAATGCAATTCTGAGATAATTGTATACAATCTGCGCTCACAAATGACTGCGATGACGTCACACGTTAAAACGCGCTATCGAAGCATTTCTAACTGAGCATATATACCTACAACGTCTCAACCATGAGTACCCCCTATATCCGATGGCTACAGGTGCTTCCTTCTATGTAAGAAACGTTGATCTCCACCACGACCTGGAGCCTCCCCATAGCCCAAAGAATAAAGTTGGCGTCCACACGCCACTTCGACAAGGCTAAACACCATCCCAATCCGCTGGTGCGAAAAGGATCAATTATAAATAATAAAAATAGCCTAACACAGATTAGGGTAAAAAACCGCCTTCACCGGGGAAGGCGAGGACCTTTACTTCGCACTTCGCTCACTCCAATGAGCTTCCGTCCTGCCCTTCAGGCTTGTGACCTTCCCGCGACGGCCCAAGCCGAGGTGCGAGTCTTACAGGACTTGCGCTAGCCGCGGGACAAAACGCCATTCAGGCTGAGCTATGCTCGCCAAAACAGCCCGAGCTGAGCTGTAAAGGCCCTTAAGGCCAACAGCTAGATTCCATTTAAAAAATAGGCATCAGTCAGATTAGAACTGCCTTAACGATTATTAGATGTTACGACTGTCCTGTGAGACTTGGATCACGGATGGACTTGTTGTACTTATTTAACATTCTCTCGAATGGTGAAGGAAACCATCGGGAATGTCATGGTCATGCAACAGAAATCTGAGGCCCAGAACTAAAAAGGTTGCACCACTGATGTATTTATGAGATGGTATTTAAAAAGGTATCATCCATTTCAAGAAGTTTTGAACTGGGTTTAATTTTCAATTACACTTTTGATTGACGTACTTGCGAACCAATATACCAGACATTTATCACCCTCTGAGGCCTTTTCTCATAAGTTATATATATATTATTGGATCCGACACACGTTGTCCTTTACACACAAAAAAATTCTTCAAAATCTATCCAGCCATTTAGCAGTTTAACAACGAATACATCTACAGATGATATATATATATATATATATATATATATATATATATATATAACCTAGATGCTGACTGCAGCGCCACCTGCCGGGTCGATTTGAATTAAACTATGCAGGACGCCACCCAAACGCATACAAATAAAATTCATTCAAATTGATCCAGCCGTTTAAGAGAAGTTCAGTGACATACACACGAGTTATGTATGTTTCTTACGATACATATACAATACAATCAGAAACGTATAACATCAGTCGAGATTTATTATTTAAAATATTCATGGGCGAGTCTCATTGCTGTTTGTACTTACGATTTTAGAAATAAAACGCTCTGACATACGTCAAAATATTCGATTTTGACACACGCGTAGTTCGTTTATATACCGTTGACATACATACTGAGCCACGCCATTATATGGAAAGTTCATATAGAAAATTACCTGCAAAAAAGGAGAAAATTAATTAGTTTCATCTTTCTCTACGAAAACACAATTTATCAGATAGACAAGCATACGGGCCGAAGACTCTCGACGCGTGATGCCGCCCATGGACTCAGTCAGAAGGCTTGCAAGAGGCGGCAAAAAAATTGGCATTTGGCCTAAGTTGAATTGGTTCAGAGATAAAATATATAAAAATCCAACACGACATCCGTCGTTTCACAGCACAGCATTCCTCTCTGGCATCACTAGATGCTACCAGCCAGTGGTACCAGTGGAACCAGCTACCCACTGAAGCATTTCCAAACCAATTTGACTTATGGGGTCCTTCAAAGAGTTTAACAATTCATGAAAAGCGATTGACAGCGTATGGCACAGAAGACTGATCACCTACTTTCCTATAACAAGAAAAGATGACCACTGGAGCGGAGCCTCCCTGGTTCTGATCAAGTGTGTATCAGCGCATCAAATTGAAATATGCACAGTAGGTCGCTGAACTAAATGAATCTTAGCTGCGGGTTTTAACCGCAAACAAAAACAACTGAACCGTTCCATATTTCGTGAAAATTTTTATTCTTATCACTCACACTAAAGGTAAGATTCAGAAACTCGTGACTGAATTTTCGCCGCGGGTTTTAACCGCAATATGGAGGAAAAATACCAAGAAAATTCACACAGGGACATATTCAGAAAGCGCGGACTCCCGTATGTCAAAATCCAATAAATATTCGATTTTCACACGAGTGACTACGAAGTTTCTAAATATGATCCTGAGAGTGAAATGGTTGTAAAGTGTCATCCACAAATGGTCCCATTTTATAGATATTTGTGTTAAATGGATCGCGGTTAAATTCAGCACGGTAGGAAGTATCGCGGTTAAAATAAGAGCAGTGAAAAGCATCGCGGTAAGTATATTGGTTAAGATATTGATGTTAAAAGCAGCACTTTTAGAAGTGTATGGCGGTTAAAAACGTCGCGGTTAAAAGCAGCGCAGTAAATATCAAGGGTAAAAAAAGCGCGCAACAACATCGCGGTTAATAGCGGTACCGTTGAAATATATTGCGGTTAAAATCAGCACGGTAATAACATCGCGTTTAAAAGCAGCGCGGTAAGTATCAAGGGTAAAAACAGCGCGGAACAACATCGCGGTTAATAGCTGCACGGTTAAAATATATTGCGGTTAAAAGCAGCACGGTTAAGGTATCAGCTAAGCGGTTATGCATATGTCGGCTTCCGTATTCGTAATTAATGTATGCAAAACATATTTCCATACGATAATATATGCAACCTTGTTACTTCACGTGCGCAATGTATCGTATCTCATTCCAGTGTCCTATTTGGCAGACAATCGTATCAAGTATTTCTTTACTTTAACTCTACTTCTAAAAATTGTGGCATATGTAACAAAAAGGACTGGTAAGTTGTCAGAAGACTGGTAAGTGCCAGACTTTTCGAGAATTGGTCTTCTTCTTTTAGTGCCTCTACATAACTGGTGGTTGGCCGTCAGTCACTTGAAGCGTGGCTTGTCCTGTGCCAGATGCAGCAACACCAGTCACAATACCTGTGCACTAACGTTGCGAAGCCATGACTTCTTCCTTCTACTAACACGCCGTCACCCTGGGTTTTACCATTATAATTAATTGACGGTGGCAGCGGTCACTGCGCCACGTCCTACATTTATATAAGTCGGTTAAAATCGGTCGGTTTTTTGCTAATTAGGACAACTTTTTACTTGTGTAAGAGCTATCACGATATACTCTTTCGTAACTTTTTGTGATACTAAGCTATTATTATTGATCAGCTATGAATAATCAATTCATACCATAATTAACTACAAAACCAATAGCGATAGCGATCGCGACTATGCAGTTTCGATATAGATTTGCATGCATAGTTGTGTCATAAATGGAAATAGTGATATAAACAAAAGTACTGATCGGTTTTTAATGGCTGATATATCAATTTATAGTACATTAGACATTTACTACTAACAAAACACACACACATAGAAACACATAAGAATAATATTAGAGAGATAAAATATTTTTAAAGAAAAAGCTTTAATTGTGTAATGCGTGTGTGCTGTGGTTGTAATTGGCCCTGGCTCAGCATTATGCTGAGGAGCAGAGTTGTTCCACAGCGCTGGTCATTCTGCCGGAGACCACAGCAGCTAGTTTGCGCCTCAGTCGCAAAAACAAATAAATAATAATAATAGTAAAAGTTAGCAGTGTAAGCAAAGAAAAAAAAAATCAAATAAAAAATAATAATAATTGTTGAGAAGATAAATAAATATTTTTGGGCGGATTAAAAATTATATTACGTGGCTTTTTTGTTGAGTAATTATGTTTTTTTTTATAATTGCGGCGAAAATTTGATTTTAGTTGAAGATTATGTCATTAAGGAAGTACTTAAAAGTAAATACTTCACAATGGTAGCTAAGAAAATGGTGTTCAACGTACGTGTCACATACGGCTGCCAGACTTGGACATTATCTCAAAAACATCTTCTAAAGTTGAGAACACGCCAAGGAGGAATGGAAAGAAGCATGGCGTAACACTGAGACATCGAAAAGAGGAGAAGAGGAAGACGATCAAGGACCAAAGAAGCGGACGTCTTAAAGACAATAAGGCAGTTGAATAGGCACTGGACTGGGCTCATGACGAGAGAGAGTAACTTGGAAAAAGGAAAAAAGGAAGACAGAGCAAGAGTTGGGCAGACGATATAAAGAGAAAAGGAGGCACAACTTGGACAAGAATAGCTAACATCAGAAAAGAATGGAAGCAGCTGGAGAAATATGTGTCACAAGACACGCTGATTACCTAAAACGGGTCTAAACTGGTCTGCACGCTGATTAACAAAAAGTAGGTTTTATTTGAATAGAATATTTTTAATTGATCAAACAGTGTTGTTATCTATGCCCTTTGGCCATCTTGTATTTTTCTTTTGCAACACAATCCTTAACCCTTCGAGCCGTTTCTGCAGCACTGGTGCCACGGTGGAACACGTACTCGTTATATAACACGATATTTCATGTTGTCCATTTTACAAGAGAAAATAAATAGTACCAAAAATATAGTATAGAAGAAAAATTAATACCACAAAATGAAATGAATCATGGTTTTCGTTAAACTGTTAAAAATTGAATTTGAAATTCCTAGCCAAAGAGGAGATATTTGAGGTCAAAGTGACCAGATAGTATAAAAGAGTAGTGTTGGCATAGTGGCTTCAGCATGCGACTCTCATCCCTGAGGTCGTAGGTTCGATCCCGGCTGTGCAACAACGGACTTTCTATGTGCGCTTAACATTAGCTCATACAAAGGTAAACATCCAAGAACCATGATGACCGAATAGGCTTTATAAGAAAATACAGATGACCACGAAATAGATACAGAAATCTGAGGCCTAGACCTAAAAATGTTGCGCAACTGGTTTAAGAAAAATTAGGAAAACTGTGCGGAAAATTAGAAATTTTAAGAATACTTTTTGTTACGATGGCATTTTTTTTTCACTGCATACCGCCTTTACAATTGAAACTTTTTTCATGTAACCATATGGCGTGTGACAGAATGCGTGCTGCAAGTTTGCCTTCTATAATGTAATACAAGCGGGCAGTAAGCTCACCTGATGTTAAGGGATGCAATTGCCAGAAGGCTCAAAAGTGAGTTTCCTTTCAAGATTGGTACGGACCCTTAGTCGACATTGGTTCGATAATATACTGGACAGCTGGTTCCACATAAGTGGCAAAAAACTGCCTTAAACGCTTGCTGCTGAAACGCTTAGTTGTCAAGTCCTTCGCTGAATTAGGTCAAAAGGAAGCTGGTGTTTGGGAGCAATGGTGCAACATTTTTGCAATTAATTTAACAATAAAAATAAAATTGTAACATTCAATTACGCAAAACTTGTAATAGGTATAGAAATTTACAATAGATGGCGCTAAGTCAGAATTAATAAAACGGGAAAGTTGACTTTAACATGAACTGTCAGATTTTTTTGCTGTTTTGTGGACTAACAAAAAATCTTTATTCATATATTGCGTTTAATTTACGTTAATTTGATAAAATAAATATTGTTATGTACTGTTATGTTTTTTAGTAAATTAAATTAAGATATCAAACAATAATCAAGTCCGTTACGTAACAATATTCAAGTAGCTCTAATTCTAAAACAATGTGGTTATTACTATATTATATACCTATATACTATAATCAATTATACTATATCATATTCTCCTACTAACGACCAACCAACTCCAACACGCTATTGATCAAAGCAACCAAATCTTTATTCTGATCTGATGAGGTCTCCCCACAACGCTTACACTTACGCTATATATATATATTATGTGTGTGTATATTTTGTAAATTGTTCAAGGAATACATGAGGCTTAATAATAATATAACCTAAATCTAATAGTAGAAGCATTATAATACAAAGTAATACATCAATTCTTTGTTATTTCGTTGCAATTTGTCTAATGTCGTCCATTACATCACTTTTTGTTACCACTCAGTATGACTATGCATTGGAATGGAAGCCTGGTTATCCATATCACAGGTCCTCCTTTGGAAACCAGTCTCCCAATACCTTCTTAACTGCTATCTTGTTATATGGGAGAATATAAAGAAAATTATTGAAGTGAAACTTCTTTAGGCGCATGAGGGTAAAATTTTGACGGAAGCGTCACGAAGTTGTGCAGCGTTTTCGTCGGAGACAAGGGAGAGAGCGATTGAGAGAGAGTGAGAAAGAGAGATCGAGAAAAAGTACACGCTATTGGTTGATGCATTCGTTTAGTGGCAATTCTGTCGCATTACTTCATCATTATCATCAGCACGCATACAGTGCGTAAACACTGTGAATACAGATATACAAAAACATGGAGTGATCATATACTGGTACATGATTATCTATTGGGGCTTTTATCTTAGTAGCATTTAATTTACAAAGAAGTTTCACTTCTGACTTTGTACTTTTCATTTCTATCTATTTTCATTATTATTAATTGGCTCGCTGTATTGCGATACTTCGTTAAGCGAAGGAAGCACCAGCTCTGGAGTCACTCGTACTTAAAGGCACCTGTGCACTTGAACCCTACGGCCCAAGGGTCTCTACTCCAAAGGGTTCAAAATCAAAGTCGGAGGAAAGACTCTTACATTTGAGCCGTTTATTATTTGAGTAATTGTTTAGATATACAAATAAATAAATGTTCAACATTTAATCATAAGTTTCGTATGAAATGTTTGATAGTTCTAACACACAGCACTAGCAATCCAACCCCATACTCCATTGAATTTCGGTCAAAACCAATCTACGTGTGGTCGGGGACGAATTGAACTTCAGCGAGTTAACCGGGAACGTAATTACTGCATATTTCGTATTATTTTGTCCACAGCTTCTCTGCTTTTCGTAGGTTTTTATCATTAACTTGCGGACCTGACAAACGTCCTGTCTTAACTATGAATATTGATTTCGAATTGGTATAATTAACTAAATATGCTTTATGATATACAATATTCTTTGTTTGTTTTTCTGGCGTACATAAATAGTTTTGTTGGTATTCCAACATATAACTGGCCGTGTAAAAAACATGTGTTTTCAATATTAATGCTACATACAATTAGCCACTGTAATTATTTTATATGTATTTTATCAATACAATAACTCCGATCGAAGCATTTGAATTGTATAAGCACTATGCACAGAAAAAATTTTTTATCGAAACAAAAGTCATGATTACTTAATATGGTGGTTTGTATTCTAAAATTTTCTAATTTTTCTTTCATAGGAACCTTGAACCTAGAAAACCAAAATAAGAATGAGCGAAAACGGTCCAGCCGTTCACGCGTGATGCCGTGATTAAGGGAAATAGGGATTAATTTATATATAAATAGAAGATATATAAAAAAACATGTATTACAGGCTATGCCAATAAGTATGTATATAATATTAAACACATAACATACACAATATTGCTACTGTGTATTCACTCTGCAAATATATCAATAGTGTCGGAGACAGAATTCTGCAGGGGATCTGTGCAACAGACTGGTTCTGGCCCACGGTATCGCAAATAACCTGGACCTTCAACGTCGCATATATCTCCTAGTAACAAAGAAACCCAGTTCTTGGAGTATCACTTGCTAGACTTTCCCGGAAGGAAAGATGGAAGGCCAACTGTCCCGACTTGTTCTCTCATATATTGTAACCCACCATCTCTAAGACAAATATACATCTCTAAATAGATTTAAAAACGTACGTACGAACTTATACGTACAAGAAGTGTTATGAGGAACGCGTGGTCAATATCTGTAGTATTATCTAACTTATCTTTCATTTCCTTGATGGTGAGTAACTTCCCTAACCTCTGCTTATATATAGATTACATAAAATTATCTTACGAATATCGACGCTAATAGTAATTGTAATAATAATACAGCGGCAACTGTAAACATTATTTGCACAGACTACATCTTTGATAAGTTTTTTTTTTTTTTTTTGGTGGCGGAGTGTTTCGTGCCAGTTCTTTAGTAACAAATTCAAAGTTAATTGATTTATTCTTTATGGTTTACTCAGATTGTTAGCTCTGGTAAAATTTCTTTTTTTTTTTGGTTACCGAGTGTTTCGCGCCAGTTCCTCTCTTTGAAACCAAATTTGAAGTTAACGAATTTATTCTTTATTTTTTAATATTATTTGGTCTTTATGCCAGTTTCAAGTAAAAGGTTGGGAAACTACACGCGAAGAAAAATAAACAAAGACATCAAAAGTAAACAAAGCTAGTTAAAAACAAAATATGTACATAAACATCTTAATATTATTATTGATTATGAAAGAAGATAATACATTATAATACAATAAAGGGTAAAGCAAGATTTTAGTCGAAAACGGAACATGTAGTAATTGTAAGGAATACTACACTTCTGTGATTTTTTCTCATTTTTTAACGGAGTCTTTCAAGCCAGTTCTTAACGTTGACAAGTGTAAAATAAGTTACCTACATTTTGCTTTTAGATGTATAAATATTTGCAAGTAAAAGTTTTAAAAATATATAATAATAATAATAATTAGAAGTTGTTTGTACTTTTTAAAATTTCCACAATATTCCTCCATAATATTGCGAAATTAAAAATACCTAAGCTTTGAGAACGTTATCAGGATAAAATATAACGACAGGAATGAGTCACTGGAGACCAGACGATGACGCATGTCTTGAAATTCTCAGTAACAGGACAATGCTTGATTGGGAATAGGGCTTCTTTGTATTTATAGCAAAATTACGCTTATAAATATACAAGTTAGGTTGAAAAATTTCATTGAGAAAACTATTGAAAACGCCTATTTTACTAATCAAAATGGTTATCAATCAGGCACCTAAAGCATAGGTCAAGTTCGCCATTTTGGATTTAGACTTCTACCGAGATTTATAGGGTGCAATAAAATTTATACACATAATCTAAACCTCAATGGACCGTTCAATTTTCAAACATTCCATGTTAACAGAAAACATTCGAAATTCAAATTCTTCATTTCCGCTTAACAATTCTTATTTTTGCGCCAGTATAGAGTTTAAACTCCAACTTGTCAAAATCAAATGTCTAACCATCAACCGAACGTTTTGTTTTTAAATATACATAAAACATTCGAAATTCAAATTCTTCATTTCCGCTTAACGATTCTTATTTAGACTTCTACTTGGCTATGTAAAGTTAGACTAAAACAATCGACCGTTCTATTTTCAAATATCCACATTTCCTAAAACGGAAAACGTACGAAATTCAAATTCATAATTTCCGCTTCACAATTCTTATATTCGCAAAACAAAAAACTTTCGCCATTATCTCGCCATCAAATGCAATATTACAATGCACTAAAAGGTTTGCGAAACTTAGCATGGGCGGTTATGGTATGTCATTGTTTACAGCATTACTACGGGTTCTCGAAAGAGACGATTTCGAATAGAAATTAATTAAAGAAAAAAAATGCATAAATATGGTATAAATTCTTTTATAATTAATAGAATGCATCGTTTTTTTAACTACATAGGAATTATAAAAAATATAAAAAAATTATAAATGGAAGATTAAACCAATTTTTAAAATTTTGGTCCTTCGGGCAGTGTGTTGGTGTAATGACAGCATTTCCTCGGTGTAATGCAATACTTAGAGAAAAGCACCCGCTCTGGGGTCACCAATAGGTACTATCTACCAGGCGCAAACTTAACACGGCCCAAGAGTCTCTACTTCAAAGGGAACAAAATCAAAAGTCGGAGGAAAGACTTATATATGAGCCGTTTATCATCTGGAATTATAGTTGTAAAGAAATAATTGTTTTAGATTATCTATTATTGATCAAAACTGACTTTCTATTGGCTGGTCATTTGAATTTAAGGTACACTGCCACGGGTACCAAACTTTAAAAGTTTGTTTGTATTTTCTATTGACCTATTCAAAATTATTATAACTAAAGAAATCAATCAATGGCGCTACAATCTTGTTAGGTCCGGGCCTCAGATCCTGTATCTGTTTCATGATCATTTGTTAATCTAATAGGCAAGTAGGTGATCAGCCTTCTGCGCCTGACGCACGACATCGACTTTTTGGGTCTAAGACAAGCCGGTTTCCCCACGATGTTTTCCTTCACCGTTCGAGCTAATGTTAAATGCGCGAGAGAAAATCGACCTCTGGGATGACAGTCGCATGCTGAAGCCACTAGGCCAACACTTACTAATTTAATATAATAAAACCAGTTTTATATGATTTTAGACAACTAAAACTTTTCACTTCGATTAGTTTTCACCTCGATTCATTTTCGAACACTCGTAAACACACAGTAGAGACTACGGTCGTTGCTTCTTACGGCTCAGTGCCTTTGCCAAGTTCTGACCGACGATGAGACATGAGCATTTCAATTTGCTTTTTAGTTCATGTGCGTACCAGCATTTATATTTGAACATTTGTTTCTTGACGTAAATTTAGAATAAATTTAAAATAATTTCTGATGTTCGTAAGTTTACTTGTTTAACTATATGAATAAAGTTGTTTTGACTTTGAAAACGGCTTTCATATTCGTCCTTTAAACTCAATTTCTAATTGTCCAATTGTAGAGACCCAAAAAGGCTGTAGCGCTATTGATTTATTTTTTATTAGAAGCTCAAATGCAATCATCTTGCAAAGCCAAAAGGAGCCCTTCAGCTTTTCCACATACAACATTCTCGTTTCCGATGTTTTGTAACATAAGAGTCATTTAGATTTACGAAGTCTTCAATATGTCAAGTTAGTTTTTTGTTTATCCAGCGTCGCAACCCCACTGTCCCTAATGTTATCTCAGTTATAAGCTCAACGAATAAATCCAGGTGTTATCCAGCCTTAGTGTTTCTTTTATTTGAACATCACCAGCAAGTCGTACAACTCCAAAAAAAGCCATTGTTCCTTTCCATTTTTTGTCATCGTTTCATGAAGTAGGGCGAATGGAAAAAATATATGGTGGAGTTTAGTAGATTATGTATCCATTTTGAAAGATCGATACACGATTTAAATAACTTCGCTTGATAGTAAAAAAATCCAAAGATAGCCAATTTTCGACACTTTGAATTAATTTTATGACATAAATGTATATAGAACATGACTTTGAAATTTACACGATATTTTTAATCGCAAGCAAAGTTATCCATTTCAGTAAGAAAATTGATAAAATTACATTAATTTAATGTTTTACATAACTAATTGTTAAGGCGGGCCGCAGCGCCTCAGCGCTCCAGCTCTCCATGGCGTAACGCAATCCACCCCGAGACACTGACACAGCAATTCGTAACAACCTTAACTCGAGTGAAACATTTTTATACATCAGAGCTTGAGTTAAAAACAGGTTAGTGTTATAAGTCGGCTAAGCAAACACTTGCTTCACGTAGAGATAGCAAACAAAATTATCTTTTATATTTGATCTCAAACATCACACGTAAAAATAAGGATTATCTTATGAAAATATACGTGTGTAAATGATATCAGAACTTTCCATATTTATTCCCTCATCCTTACGACTGATAATTGTGTGCCTGTCTTCGTGTTAAGGACATGAGGCGAAGTCAAAAGTCAAAGTCAAAAATCATTTATTCATATAGGTAACACAATGTGTACTTATGAACGTCAATAAAACAGAAATATACATTAAATGCTTCTAATTTTACATTTACTGCCAGTTCTCAAATTAAGGGCGAAGAACGGAAGAGAAGAGCTGGCAATAAACTCTCCGCCACTCTTTTTAATCGCCAAGTTTTTTTTTTTGTATAACACAACGTTTGTCAGGAGCTGCAACCATCACACCGTGTTCCAGAGTACATATGTACTCGGGGCTTTTGAAGGTAAACACTCCTGTCATTAATTTCTCTAAGAATACCTCCAACATATACATTAACGTCATAATTTGCCAATATTTCAGGTTTTGTCTATGACACTAATTATGAGGATGTTGATATTTTCCACCTCATCAAAGAGGATGTGACGAGATATTTGAATAGGCAAGAACAGGCAACACTTTGACTTTGTTTAGCATTGACAATTTAGTATATTTCTTTGAAATAAATATTAATTGTTTAAGGGTTTAATGCTAAATTTCAGTTTTCTGAATTTTTTTCTTTTTGTCCTATTAATGTATTTATGTTTTCTGTTTCATCACATTTTATATCTACGTAATTTGTTTTGGCGTTGTATATTGTCGAAGTGTTTTGTTTCTTAATATGTATGTTATTTGTAAGATTAGTAATGAATACAAAATCATGTACTAATGGCCAACGAACCGTTCTCTGTGGTAGGCTAGGCATACAAATATAATAAAATGTGTGCGTGTACTAGTATAGATGACCTTATTTTTCGAAAAATGATCTACTATATGCAACTTTACAGAAATTGGTTAAATTAAGTTAAATTAGATAAATTTTAACAAAAAGCTTTTATTATCATAGACATGAATACAAATAATACATTTTTTTAACCTTATTACTAATAAGACTATTACAGAGTTTCATTAATTGTAATAGAATTAATCAATCAATCAATGTTATCGTTATTATATATTTTTGTTAAATGACTTCGAATCAACCGTGGTAGGGACAAGAAAAAGATGGCGCGTAACCGAAAAATGAGACGGTAATTTTTTTCCAACGCCGATAAAGTTTCACTTCAAAGACAAAAAGACTGTGTATTTATCTGTTGACGGTACGCAAAATATTAAACGATAGTCATCAATGAATGTTACCAATGACGGCGTTACACGGTCTGTGTGTATTCAATAAAGATTTTTCCGCATTAGAAATATCACTACTTCTTCTAAATAATAAAATATATCGCGTCCGCATTCACGATTCAGTATTTCATCTATAATCTTTGCTAATTGCATTAATTAATCGATATACGTGATACAGTTAATCTAGGTTTATAAACGAATAAACAAACTGAAAAATAAGTAAATATTAAACTAAAAAATACAAACAAAGTACAACTAAATGGACAATTTTGATTATGAGAATCAAAAATAAAATAAAGATGAAAAACAAACAAATATTAAACTAAAAAATACATACAAAGGACAACTAAATGGATACTTTTGATTATGAGAATCATAAATAAAATAAAGATGTAAAACCAATAATTATTGTAGTAAGAAATACATACAAAGGACAACTAAATTGATACTTTTGATTATGAGAATTCAAAAAACAAAGATTAAAAACAAACAAATATTAAACCAAAAAATACAAACAAAGGACAACTAAAAGGATACTTTTGATTATGAGAATCCAAAAAACATAGATTAAAAACAAACAAATATTAAACCAAAAAATACAAACAAAGGACAACTAAATGGACACTTTTGATTATGAGATTCAAAAATAAAATAAAGATGAAAAACAAACAAATATTAAACTAAAAAATACATACAAAGGACAACTAAATGGATGCTTTTGATTATGAGAATTCAAAAAACAAAGATTAAAAACAAACAAATATTAAACCAAAAAATACAAACAAATGACAACTAAATGGATACTTTTGATTATGAGAATTCAAAAAACAAAGATTAAAAACAAACAAATATTAAACCAAAAAATACAAACAAAGGACAACTAAATGGATACTTTTGATTATGAGAATCCAAAAAAAAAACACAAAAATGAAAAACATCTTCCGTATACGTTTTTAAAAATCTAATTATTAGACGTTCTATAAATTATTATTTGGGTGAAACACAAGTCATTTAGGATCTCCGCCATTGCCATTAAGTCGTGAAAAGGCTAGCCGACTCCATTGGCTACCACTCTATCATCTTTTTAAACTCTTCTGCATAAACGTTTCTTAACCTTATCCTATCCTGACCTGACCTGTAATTCTTGTGTTTTCTTTCCTTTTCTTTTGCATCGCTGTTCGCTATTCATGAATTTGTAAGATTAGCTTTTTTAGTTTTTAGATTGTTGTCAATATTTTTTTGTATTACTTTAGATTTAGGAAGATTTATATAACATTTGGTTCTGCACTTCTTGTACTCATCATTTTTCTTTTTTAGTTCTTCTCTTACTAGGGTTGCCTGGAGAAGATCGCTTATTAGCGATAAGGCCGCCCGTTGTATCCCTTGTAATTAAAAGTATTGTGTTATTTGTGTATCTTTCATTCTTATTGCAACGAAGTGTGAATAAATGCTTAAATAACAGTATTGTGTTATTTGTGTATCTTTCATTCTTATTGCAACGAAGTGTGAATAAATGCTTAAATAAAAGTATTGTGTTATTTGTATATCTTTCATTCTTATTGCAACGAAGTGTGAATAAATGCTTAAATAAAAGTATTGTGTTATTTGTGTATCTTTCATTCTTATTGCAACGAAGTGTGAATAAATGCTTAAATAAAAGTATTGTGTTATTTGTGTATCTTTCATTTTTATTGCAACGAAGTGTGAATAAATGCTTAAATAAAAGTATTGTGTTATTTGTGTATCTTTCATTTTTATTGCAACGAAGTGTGAATAAATGCTTAAATAATATTAATCTGATAACGTAATAATATATTTTAATGATGATGTAGTGATAAAATTATATAATTGACTATGATGATATGGCTCATAATGTAATTGTAACTTCTATTCTTTGTCACAATATGCAAAAAAATTGCCACCATAACATGTTTGTACCATATTCTTGCAAATAAATAATAATTATTACAGCTTCTATGAGACTGCAAGTGCTGGAGGAACTAGATCCACCCCGTAGAACACGAAAGCGACCACAAGATGGTGTTTGTGTACAGCTCATCCGCCTCAAGTGGCTGATACTTTTGGCGTGGGAGACGAAATGCATTCCTCAAAATATCGCAGAGAGAGAACTTGGAGAAACTGATCGTGGTTTGAATTTATTATTATCGTACTAAATAGTGGATATACATAATATTAACTGGACGGTATCGTCATTTCCAGCTGTCCAGCGCCTCGCCTTACAGTTGTGGACGAAGTCTTTTACTTGCTCGGTCCTTGTTGTGATCTTTTGCCTTCTGCGTCCACCACGATCGGTTTCTCCAAGTCCTCATCACCAATTTGCTGTCGGCATAGATAGGCGAATGTGGAGTTGGGTCAGGCTGGATGTATTGGTGCGCTCCGCGTTGGTAAGCGGTAAGTGATATTAGTTTTCTCCGCAGTATGATAGTGATCATTTATTTATGCTGGATGAGGAAGAACTATACATTTGACCTTTCGAACTACGTAATATAATTAATGTTAATACCTTCGTGGACACGGAAGTAACAGGATTACACTTTTAAAACCTTTAACAGATTTATCATTGCCTAGTACAATGCTTGCAATTGTGATATTCTTTATAATACGTCAGACCCCAGAGAGTCTTTGTTCATACGCGCGCGTAAGGTCAAAAAAGATTCTCATACCCTAAGATCGATAAATTTTTAATAATATAATTGTTTCATTTTTATTGAAATACACTTATTTCCAACATATAGGTACAGTATTAACAATATTCTTAACTTACATAAGAAATAGGAAACAATTAAAAGTTTGGTCCCTGTGGCAGTGTACCTTTAATTATTTAAATTATAACAAAACCAGTCGTGGGGAAATGAAGAATTTTTGAAGTAAAACTTCTTAATCGGCTTAGAAAAAAATTACCGTCACATTTTTCGGTTACGGCTTTGCGCATTTTTGATTCGAAGAGATTCGAAGCCATTAATAACAAACAATTCAATACAATTAATAAGGTAAAACAAATAATACTATATTTGTAATCATGTCTCTGATTAATAAGCCTTTTGTTAAACTTTATCTAATTTAATTTAACCAATTTCTATAAAATTGCAAATTGTAGATGATTGTTCGAAAAATAAGGTCATAAAGAAATTTGATTACGTGTTGTCAACAGTACACGGACACATTTTTTAAAATAAATATGTCAGAATTTCGAAAATCAGTTAATTCTACATTTGAAGAATTGGTACGTACTTTCAAAGTACCCTTAGCGGTAATACTTCAACAGCAGCTGGTTCCACATTAATGGTTCGCGGCAGACCTTGCCTTAAGCGCACAGGTGCAGAACAACGAACGTCCGATGATGAAACTCAGTTACAATTAATCCGAATAAAATCAAACATTCACCATACGATGGAAGATACAAAGACATCGGAAGGATTTTACCACACCAATCGATCGCTCGTTGATCGATTGGTTTGGTAGCTTTAATTGATACCGGTCGACTAACCAATCGATTGATTGCCGGTCGATGGTATCGGTAAACGTAGATCGATTGACCCTGGCTATATTCCATCAGTTTCATTGCCATTCAGAACGCAGAACAAATGAAGGGCGTGCACCGGGTGACATGGGGAGCTCAGACAGCTCGATCGACATCGACTTATCCATTCTCCCATCGATTGATGGCATCTACCGACTATCGTACGATTGGTGGTAACACCTTAACGCAAAGGGATTACCGCTCGGAGAGGTCGTTGACGATTCGAACCGCTCTCCGTATAGATTTCCAGCACGAATACCTCACCGACAATGTAAACAAATACAGTATAACGTGACGGCACAGAATTCTTACTCAGAAAGTGTATAGTAATCAATCGTGCGTCGGAGTTTTTCTAGCGAAATCTAAAAATACAGTTTCAACACTCGCATTAGCATACGCTATGACAAAGATTTCCCTTTATATGAGGTTGTTTACACCTCAATTATGACTACATATATACTTGATAGTATATCCTCTGTAGAAATATACATTTTACGAGTTGTTTTAGCAACTATGTGTTAATTATTTTCTGTATTTACATTGTATATTCGCGGATGCTTCCCGGTCCCATGTGACAATACAAGGACCCCTCGTGATGCTGCGATATTGCGGGCTACTCGATTGCGAGGAAGATACATGGTCTGGTGCTTCTTTTTTAAATCGTATTGAACATCACTTATCAAAATTTGAAAGAAAACACCTTTTAACTGGATTGAAGAAATTTCCAACGTTTCGCGTGCTTTACTAGCGTGCGTGGTCACGGTGACTAAAAATTATGTAAATAATTATAAGTTTATAATAATAATACATAGCTTCAATCCGTTTAATAAGTGTTTTCTTTCAATGTGTAAAAGCTATGCTAACAAAAGACAATATTTTCTAAATGCAAGTCTGACAGACGAGCGATGGACCATGGTCGAATCAGTCAGGCCCTATGGGGATACAGAGGAACATCGAGATGGGCGGATGCCTACATCAAAACGGTTGGAGCTGGACACAGTTTGTCCATGACAGAGATGCCTGGTAATCCTTATCGTAATTGATCTATTAGGTCCTTACATATGAAATTGGCGTTTTGTCGTACTGGCCACTTTGACCTCAAATACCTCCTTTTTGGTAAGGAATTTCAAATTCAAATTTGTACAGCTATTTACGTTTATGTATTTGTGCTTTGATGACCGTCATTCATTTGTTATTTTTTCTTGTTTTTTTCTGTTGGCGTCACTCATTTTACAAAATGGAAAACTTAAAGTATCGCATTATTTACGAGTACGAGTTCCGCCGTGGCACTAGTGCTGCGGAAACGACTCGAAGGGTGAATGATGTGTATGGCGGTCATGTTGCAAAAGAAAACACAGTTCGTTTTTGGTTTCAACGTTTCGTTCTGGAAATTTCGACCTGCAGAACAAGCCCCGTGGACGGCCTGAGACCCAAGTTGATAATGAAGTATTGAAGGCTATTGTGGAAGCGGATCCATCGCAAACCACGTCCGAGTTAGCTGCAGGCTGCGGTGTTAGTGATAAATCTGTTTTAATTCACTTGAAGCAAATTGGGAAGATTAAATAGCTTGAAAGGTAGGTACCTCACGAATTGACTGAAGCAAACCGGCAAATGCGCGTCGACTGCTGCGTTACATTACTGAACCGGCACAATAATGAAGGTATTTGAAACCGAATCATTACCTGTGATGAAAAATGGATTCTTTACGATAGTCGGAAGCGCTATGGTTGGATCCTGACCAGCCAGCCAAATCCTGCCCCAAGCGAAAATTAACCCCAAAAAAGTTACTTGTAAGCGTTTGGTGGACTAGTGCTGGTATTGATGATTGATGTTTTCTCAAATCTGGCCAGACTATTACGGCTGATGTCTATTGTCAGCAATTGCAAACCACGATGGAGAAGCTAGCGGCTAAACAACTTAGGCTGGTCAATCGCTCCACGCCACTGCTACTTCACGACAACGCTAGACCACACACTGCACAACAGACGCACCAATGCACCAATTTAGAAGAGCTTCAATTGGAATGTCTAAGACATCCTCCGTACTCCCCGGACCTGCTCCAACAGATTACCATTTTTTTCGAAATTTGGACAGTTTCTTGCAAGGGAAAAATATTAACTCTGATGGGGCAGTCCAAATCGCCTTCACAGATTTTATTGATTCCCGTCCGACTGGTTTTTTAGTAAAGGGATCAATGAACTACCTATGAGATGGCAAAAGTGCATAGAAAACAATGGTTCATACTTTGATTAATTAAATATATTATATTTAAAAATATTCGACTTTTTATTCCTCCCATACAAAACGCCAATTTCATATGTGAGGACCTAACATTACAACCCAAATATACTTACCTACCTATACCTTTAATGGGAGCAGTTCCTCGCTGTATTGCGCCATTCGTTAAGCGAGGAAGGCACCAGCTCTGAAATCACTGGTACTATCTACCAGTCGCCTGCTTAAATCTTTGATTAGCATCTGTGCACTGGAACCCCACGGAAAAAGAGTCCCCAAGAGTCTCTACTCTTCCTTTATAATCTAGCCTGCGAAAATTTAGTACACAGTAAATTTAGTAAAACAGGAACAATACATGAATTCATAGTTTATTATGAAACACTAAATTATGTATAGAAAACATTTGTTTGGCCTAAAAAGCGATGTTTACCTCGCCGCGGTTAAACAAAGGTAGATTGTAATGAGGAAAAATATCGCCATACACGGTAAGCGATCACACATTCCGATATCTGACGTGTTTCATTGTTACCAACGTGTTTACAGAACTTGACAAGGAAGAACATCTACACAATCCAGCTACCAGTGTCACCCATATTTTTTTATTAATTAATTTACATAGTAATAATATAAATAATTGACAATTACAACAAATTTTAAAAGTTTCCTCCCTGTGGCGGTGTACCTTTAACGCTGGCAGCATTTCCTCGCTGTATTGCGACACTTATTCCTTGATTGAGGACCAGCTCTGGAGTCACCGGTACTATCTACCGGGCGCTATCTTAAATCTTTAATTATCACCTGTGCACTTGAACCCCACGGAACAAGAGATTAATAAAAAAAATTAAATAGATTTCTATTATTTATTATAAAGTAATTAAACAATAATAAGTTGCTTATTGCTTTCGAGCGATCTCTTTCAGATTGTAACGAAAAATAAAACCATAAGATGAACGCAAAACACATAGGATTACTTAGGGACATGATGTGAATTACATGGCCTCAGGGCCAAAGTATTTGTGAACAGGGGGATTTCAAGTATAATTATCGGAAGAGCGTAGCTATGAACTCCAATTGTTCTTTAGATCAAAGTTTTAAAGAGGATGAAATATATCAGATGGAGAACGTGAGCATCACGTAGCTGATGGAACGCAGATATCGGTGATCGTATTTAGACCAAATATGTAACGGATGCAGATGTTTTGGAGACGAACCACTTTATTAAGTAATTCATCAGATCTGAAGAGCATGGTTGCTTAGTACTGTAACAGGAGTTTTAGTGCTAACAGTGACCCAAGAATTATTAAACTAGATACATAATAATAAATCTACACTAGACCTATACATTATTTATTTCATGTCTCACAAATCCCCAGGAAATGAAATCGTATTGGTCTGCCAAGCATCAGCAAGTATACAGTAACTTCATAAAGAGTAATGGAAGATGGAAAAAATGTTGCTGACAATATCCAGCGGTAGTACAAACTCAACAATTTTATTCATATAGTTAACTAAGTACATATATGAACATCAACAAAGAGATCTCAAATTGTTTATAAATTTACATATATACTACTTGTTCGCAAGTCGAGGGCGTAGAGCGAGCAAGATGAACTAGCAAGAACTTTCCGCCACACTTTTTAATCGCTAAGTTTTGAATCATACACTGGATAAAATCAATCCCTAGGATTAGGATCATTTATATAATCGTTATATTAATGAGACTTTTGAATTTATTTAGTGATAATTCTTTAATTTTGCTGGGGTGTTTGTTGTAAAAACGAATACAAATTCCATATAAGGAGTGGTTTATCTTCTGAATCCTGGTTGGTCGTATAGATATGTTAAAGATATAGATTTTACGGATCGTTACGAAATACGAAGCGTTAAATTTTACTCAAAATATCCTTTATAAAAACCTTAAGTTGTGTAAGGGTGTCTCTGTGATGTTTATTTATGCAATAAAGAAAATGTTATGTCAAGAATCTCGTTAAGAACAAACAGCTGCTTAAAAGCTTATTGACACAAAATAGACGGGATACGGGATACTTGTAGTCTAGTGCTTTCAAGAGGCAGTGCATTATGTACTAACAGTATATAAAGCTTTTGTATATATGCTGTCACATAACAAGCTAAAAATCTGGCGATTAAAAATAGAGGCGGAGTGTTTATTGCTATTACAACTTCCACGGGTTATCACGAGTGTTCGACTTAACCATGTCCTTCACGAGCGTACCAAAGGGCCGGCAACGCACTTGCGAGCCCTCTGGCATTCTGGCTGATCACCTGCAGTTAAGAAAAGGAGAGGGAAAGGAGTTTTTTTATCTCCAACAATAAAGACCTGAAGAGGTTTGGATGAATCCTGGAATATACCTGAATAAATACATTCACAAACTAGACTTCCATCATCAAAGAGCAATACCTAAAATACTGTCTCTCTCTTCAGTCGGTAGCTCATGTCTGAGCGCCGTGGTCAGCAAGGAATGATTTGGAACGGGACAATCTGTTTCCACCGGCTTCCGTCCAGCGCCTGTCTTATAACAGTGTACAGTTTTGAGGACTTTGAGTCTTTCACTTGATCGATCCTGGTTGGTGAACAGCCACGTGCAACAGCAACCGCCTTCTGTGTTACCAACAACGATCAGTTTCACCAAGTTCTCATCGCCTCTGGACATTGTATGGACGACTGTAGATTTCCAACTGTAAATTTTAATTACAATTCTGGAAAAATAATGGTAACAATAAATGCGAGTTGAGGATCGTTCGTAACACAAATTCCAATTTTCATTCAATTCAACAGGTGTGAGTGAACGAAACTGTAAACAAGTTAAACCGAAAACTGTTCCAAGGACACATACAACCGCCTTCAGAGTTAGTATTTACTGTACAATAAAAATAAATATACCTAATATTTTTTAAGAGGCTCACCTGGTGTTAAGTGGTACCGCCGCTGCCGTAGCCGATTCAAGGACCCTAAGTCGAAGCGGTTCGGAAATACTTCAGTGAACTGGTTCCACATAGAGCTGGTGCGCGGCAGAACAGCCTTAAGAAACGCTCAGTTGTGGAACGACGGACGTCGAGGTGATTCGGGTGGATTTCGTATTCCGTCTCGATTAATCCGAACAACTTCAACCATGGTAATTGCGTTAGAAGATGCGTAGTGTAAATCGGGAGAAACCGAAAAGTGGAGCAAGAAGAAACTGGTGACCAAGGTACAATAAACAAAAAAAAACCTGTTTGGTTAGGAATTCCAGATTCAATTCTTTACTCAATTGGAATGTCTAAGCCAAGGCCAAGGCTCCAACGGATTACCTTTTATTCGAAAAAAACCAACTCTGATGGGTCGAAACCACCTTCAAAGATTTTATTCATTCCCGTCCAAATGGTTAAAGGGATCAATGGACCGATAAAAGCAAACGTTCATAGCATTGGTACATACTTTGATTAATTGAATATTTTATATTTTTATTAAAAGATCAACTTTTTGTGTCTCTCATATAAAGACCTATTTCCACGCATTGTTAATTTTTTATCCTTGAATCTCAAAATAACACCTGAATAACGCAAGGTGTTTATGGCACACCTGGGATGTGATTCCTTAGCTCCATGTTTAGATGTAATAATTTGTATAAATTATAAAAACTTCTAGTAAAGTTCTACATCTTTTGGAGGTGTAGGGAAAATGATGAGAGTAAATTATTACGATGCGCGCGCACGCCGTCACAAAAAACCGACACCGTGAAGGTAACAAAGCCAACATTAAAAAAAAATCAATTTCTTTAATTTTATTTAACTAGATAATGCGTTATAATAAAACTTTTAATGTATTAAATACCTTTTTATATATAATAAAATTAAAATATTTTTTCTTGTTACGCCAAAGAAGTATAACTTCCAACGCGTGTACATAAGTACATACATACACATACATTTTTTCTGTTTGTTGTAATGTTTTCGTTTCGTTTTTTTTTTATATTAACTGAACGCACTGATGACATATGTACTACATATGTCATAAAGAATTCGTGACGTGGTGAAACTCCTGAGGCACCAAGGTTCCTGATGTTTCCTGAAGTTTTAGTTTGTGTATATAAAATAAATATCTTATCTTTCGGTTATCAGAACAATAACATCGTTATATATAACGGTAGATAATTGCGTAATTAACTAACTGTGAACGAGCGGTCGAAATTGCGTTATAATTTTAGATTAATGTAAATATAACTGCAGAAAACAATTAAAATTAAATTTTTCTTTTAATGTACTTTTTTAAAACCACAGACTATAAAATAATGTTAATTTGTCGAATCACGGCTCAACCGCAAAACAGCTCCAAATATTTTTCTATATATTTTCATCACTACCAAGTTCTTGATGGGGGTTTTAGGGTACAATTCATTAGAACTTCGTAGAGGTTAAGCTATAATCAAATTTGGTTTAAGCGTAATTAAAATGGAGACGGAAAGAGCATACTTTCTGGGAGAGATCAGTCACGGCTCGCAATGTCCAGCGTCAACAAGCTCCTTTTTCTCTGTTACTCTCGCTGCTTAATGGGTTTCTCGACTCATCACTGGAGAGCGACCTCTTTGTGAAGCGTATGGGGGTTAAGATACTGTGATTTAAAAATATACTTGGAAAAGATTTACTGGTTTACTGTCAATTTTGTAAATAGCTTAATTGTATTTTATTTTTATGTTATTTTTAGTTATAATTTGGCCATGCATGGGCTGTAAATAAATAAATAACGCGGCAATGTTGTACCATAATGTGGTGGCGTATGCTCTTTAACCCCATAGAAATTAATTAAAACATCCCACGTGACTTTACAGTACGTCAGAGAGCGGTCCAGCATCACATACGAGGAACTGTTTGGCCTAGGGGAAGATAGTCAGAAATTTAAGTTCCCTTCTTCATGAAGAACCACTAGGATAATATTTCTACCATAACGTTGAGAATTCCATTTAGCTAAATGTCATCATGAGGCAGAGTGCGAAATTCCTTATAACCTCGACCTAAGTGCGCTTTCTAAGGCACTTTCTGCCGCATCACATCGCGTGTTATGGAACCAGCAGACTTTAAGAGCGTACCAACCCGCAACCCCTGGAACACCTCGGTAAAGGCGATGTAATGGTTAAAAGTTTTGATAGACCTGTTTCTACGTTAGAACTTTCTCTGTCATTAGCAATGACTATCATAGTCTGTGCCAATGCTTATATCAGCTAAAACCTTTTCTTTAAAAAAAGTCAATCACACACGACGACACGTTATTATAATGAAAGCGGTTTTTTTACGTTAACATTCGTATATTAATCGTGATTTGTATTTGGAGAAAAGGCAAGGTTTTCTGCATATTTAGATAACTGCATTTCATTCCAGATCATATGGCATGAGTCTTCTGACAAACTTTTTTTAAAACAAAACACTTGGCCGGCTAAATTATATTCGATTTATATTCTGACCACACAAACAAACACCGCATACACTTATGATTAGTTAACATGTATTAGACATACAATATAATATGTATTTACATATATGAATTTAATTCGTGTAACATATGCTACACATACACCCACAGCGTTGAACAAGATTTTCAAAAATACCAAATCTATATTATTCTACTATTGTTTGTTCCAACCCCTCTGAGAATAGCAAGTCAGGTAGAATTTTTTCCGACTCACACAATTACAAGCTTCTACGAGTACTACGTAAACAAACACGTTAGACCTATTATTGGAAACGACAGTCTGAACTAAAGTCCCGTCATGGGTCCAATACAGCCGAAGCGCACCAATTCTTAAAAGACCGGCAATGTGAGCGTACTAAAGACACTGCACATATCCAAATCAATCAAACAATATTTTATAGTCGAAATGTACGGACGTAAATTATCCACGGAAGACAAATACATAACTGCTACGTGTATGGTTTAAACAATATCTTCACCCCGATCTATAATAAAAAGCCCGACACATTTTTGTGTTAGACGTCGTGAGAACCGGCTTGACTGGGAACCGCAAAGCAACAGGTATAGGGCACTGACCCACAGTCGACATGAATGGCAACACAGTTCAGCTGATAGAAATAACCATAATATGTAGGAGAACCCTAATAAATCTTATAAGCTTAAAGATGAAACACTTATGTGCCATTGAAATTGAAAGGGATCGAGTTATTGTTCTTATAAAAATACAAATATTGTTTTATGTTATTTTCATAGTATTGCTAAACGATAATATTGTACGGTCACATAGGCTGCTATAAATGTAAACATTTCCAGGATTTTAACAACAAATTCTTATTTATATATATTATAAATAGTAACTGATACGTAACAAAACTTTAATTTAGTTACCGACCTTGTCTATGTATTGTTGTTGTTATGGAAACTTGTGCTTGTCAGTGTAATTCTAAATTTAAAAGTTCTTTGATTTCAAACGAAATCACGATAAATTTATATTAACTGTTATTCGAAAAGTAAATAAGTAGGTAAAGCCACTCACCTCGCAACTGAACGCGAAACGCGTTGTTTCGAGTTGTTGCCAGCCGTGTCCTTTTGAACCTTAAGGTCTACTTTCGCCGATGCACGCAAGTATCCACCATATACGGCCCTCTCTCGTTACTCGAACTTATTACGCGTTCAACAAAACAGTAACGTACAATGGAACGGTAAATTACGTTGCAAAAAATATAATACACTTCACACACACTGAACTAGTGACTCACACAGCACCGCACTTCAATTTGAGGTTATAAAGAAGTTTTTACAACTCTAGGCCACGGAAGAAAAGTTCCAAACTTTTGATGTCGGAATCAATTAAAACCATCGACACTCCACCAAGGGGCAACGTCGCCGCGCGAATGGCGATTGGTGAGCGCCGAGCACAGTGTGGCCAACTTGAATTTTTAAATTGATATTAATTTTAATGTATTTTTTAATTTAACCTTTACATAATATGTACATAAAATTATGATATTTTTAATAAACATTTCTAAAAATATGTTATTTTTGTACCCACAAATCATACCAAGTATCGTTGTGCATCACAGCCTAAAAAACACTAAAGACAATTTTGGTCGCTGATATAAATATTATGGTAATTCATTAAACAAGTGAACCTTTTCACTACATCATAACTGCTTGTATTTGCAACAAGTATGGAAAGGTTGGGGGATGCATATTTGATGTTTTTATTTTCAAATAGTAATAAAAGTAGTTTAAGGTAATGAAATGAAAATATATTATTATTAAAAAAAAATTGCTGTTAGTATGACTATTTATATCACTTTCTTTGTTTTAATACAGTTCGTAAAGATACTAAAAATCCTATAAGTACCAAAATCTATGCAACAATTCACAATGTTGGCAACCCACGCCAACTGCCCGCTATGACTCGTGAGGCGAGTCGAGACGCAACTCACTTTTGTCTCATTTCGGCATGGCAGTCGAGCGTTGAGAGAAATGCGTGAAGAGTACCACCTTATAGTATTTTAAGTAAATAGAGTAGGTAGGAAATATACACCGTTTACGATACTAACAATCTGCCCCCTTTTCCTTCACAATAAAAACTTTAAAACAATTTGGTAATAAAATAAGTTTTAACTCCAAAGACGGATATCGGAATTCATTCATTCTGGTTTAGTTAAAAAAAAAACAAGGTATAAAATTGTAGAGAATATATTTTCAATTGTATTATTTAATTAATTAAATATTAAAAAATATAAAATTACTGTACATTTCATTGCAATAATATGACAAGTTGATACGAAATACCGAACTATAAGAATTGTATCCAAATTTAACAATATATAGCTTTGTATTACATTAATTATAAAAATAAATAAATGTCAAAATAATACATCACCAGATCTATATACACAAATTCATTTTAAGCTTACTAGTAACACTTATTATTATTGTCTTATCAAATCTGGTCCGTCGGGTACCAATAAATTTGTTGAAACTAATAAAGGATGAACTTTAGTAGGTTTTTCACTTAACCTATCTAAAACATCAGGTGCTATTTTATTAAGGAATGCTGTCCGTAATGTTAAAACTATGGTATTCAAAAAACGAAATATTACATAAATGCCACCAATAATAGAAAATAGTCTTAACATAAATTGCAGTAAGTTTTCTCTTTCTTGGTATACTTTAATTTTAATTGCTCCCATATCATATTTTAAAAAAATTCCCGGCACTCCATGCGATCCATGCGTATGACTTATGGGTCGCTCCAACTCTTTAACAGAATATTGGAATGTTTTTATTGATTCAAATGTTGTATCTACATCAGTAGGAACGACCTCAATAAAATATTGGTATAACATGCTCTCATCTGTTGTTATTTTTTCATCACCTTCTAGAGGATATATCATACCATTTGCAGGACTCCCAAAACTGAGCCTGTGGATTCTATGGCTAAAGTTTTGTGGTGTATCATCAAATAGCATATTAAGATGGATATGACCTCGAGGTAAATGAAGGCTTTTGCCAGCTGTTATATGAAAATTGCCAGCAACTTTATTTAATGTTAGTACTCCATGGAGCCTGCATGCGTCTGGTCTTCTATTTGGTTTATTTTTCCGCGGCGGGATCGTTGCCCTGACAGAACCATGACCTTTCTTCCATAATAACTGCCAAAGAGAATGATATTCTTCTCTTAAGTATGAGTTTAAATACTTCACAGCATCAAAAGAATCTTGTTGCTCCTGTGTTAATTCAAACCATGTATCTTCTTCTTGTAATTCACCAAATCCAAACACGCTTTGTGAAGTAGAGTCTAAGATATCAGCACCTAAGTTAGAGCATGGCATAGCGACTGTTATATCGATATTTATGCGTAACTTTTCATCCATGTCCGTGTCTGGCATGAATTTAAATACTAAATTGCTATCTAGAAAGTATGTCACTTCACTGTATATAAGGCACACAATAATAAAAAGCGTTATAATAGAGAACGTCCCGCCCACCGGTGTACTATCCACGTATTCTTCGGGAACTTTAGTAAATGCATCAAACTCTTTAACTTTATCTATAACGTTTTTCTTTCCTCGATATCTTATCATTATTCTTTATTAATACCCAGGTTCTGTGATGAGTGATAACAAGAAATTTCAAATTAGAAAGCACAAGAAAAACAAAATGTTTCAACAGTTTGTGATTGGAAGACAATTGTCAAACAATATTATATGTAATTAAAAACTAGTTGCAGACAGACAAATGACATCCACGTCGTCGAGTGTCAATAGTTATAGTCCATTGTCATGTCAATTGTTAATGTCAAATGGTGAAAATTGAAATTGAATCTGATTGATGATTCTTGCTGTGAAATTTAATTTACGCTAATTTCAATTTTCTATTTATATCCTCAAACTAACAAAACATTTATGCAGTCAGACGATGAAAACTGTGCGTTGCATACATGCTTCGACTTCCTGAAAACCGCAGTCATGGGGTGCTGCTATAGTATATGCCACAATGATTCAGATCCTCAGGTAAATTTCACCTCAAGGTATTTGTGAATTATAAATATAAAACTATAATAACATCAACCACACCTGACGATATGACGCACAAATTATTCATTATATTCAATTATAATAATAATTACGATTACAAAAACAACAGTGTAAAACATCTACTGTTATCATAACTTCCCAGTTTATTGCCTTTTTATCTTTTTACACTATTATTGAACCTGGAAATAGATATTGTAGCATATTTTAATTTCTGTTTCTCGTCATATTTAATGAATGATATATTGTAGAAGTTTTTAAAAATAATTTTAGATTTCTTTTATGTTGCTAGCCATTATTTACTTTACTGAAATAAAGCAATTGTAGGCAGGCTAGTGATTTATTTGACAGGAAATCTTGCCAATAAGAATGTTACCTCCATTAATTTAAATACTCTATTTTATGAGATACCTTCAATAAAACCTGAAAGGTATTTTAATTATGTTGTTAATCTGCTTAATAAGTAGGTAACCTAGCTATTCTTATAAAGTAGGTATTATCACTATATAATTAAATTGATAGACCTAGATATTTTGCTGCAATCTGGTATTTAATAAACTGTTTTATTATAAACATGTAATGAGTCACATGAATGAATACAGCTATTATTTTACAGTATTATCAATAACAGTGTATTGAATAATTTATTTCCCTTTACAGAATTATGTTTTATTAGAAGGTAGATATACTCATATTGTTCTTGTGGTTTATTTATTTTATTATATTTTACATTTAATTTAACAATTTATAATATTTATTCTTGAGGATATATTTATAACTACTGTAACAAATTAACATCTATACATGGCAAAAAGCAGACGTCTTGTTGTGATTTTTATGCATTAGTCCATGTGGAAATCAGTTGTTCTTCACATTGAATATGATTATAATTTGATAAATAACATTACAGGATAATGTCCCTAACGAAAGGACGCATCTTCTTGAGGTCCCCGAGCAGCAGCAGGAAACACCATCTCCTACCATGTGTGCTTCTACACCTCCTCGAAAACCAGATGAGCAGAGTGCTCTAAATAGGATACTACATGAGACTGCTACGTGAGTATCAATCTAATGATTAAATATTAAATGAAATTATAATAAAAATACAATTCCATCTCATAAATTCAAATCTTATATTACATTTGATATCTGATTCTTTATAATTGTGATTGTAGAAATCTCCTTGTATATATGTGTTTGTAATCACACTCTTAAACAGCTGGACCAATGTTGATGAAATATTTTGTGTTCAAATGGATTCCAGAATGGTTTAAATTTACACTAAAGTACAAGTGTAAGTGTGTATTATTTAACTATAAGTTAACTATTACAAATGCAAAATGTGTAAAGTTTTTGCAATTATTTTGACAAAGAACAAAAATTATAGAAAACAGATTTTTTTAATCTTATCAATGTATCCTTATTTAATGATATTTAATAATAAGACACTTAATTCTATTTCAGTAATGTAATAGATGTGGGGGCTCTAGGCCCATACTCGCTAGAAGCTAATGCGTATAGTGAACGAGTGAGAGCCTACACGGCCAGAGCAGCTTCTGCAGCACTACCTCCACCGGTAAGGCCGCATTGACTTTCTTTGTGTATGTATGTCTAACTTCTCCATCAAGTATGATTAAATGGTAGAAAAGTTATCCAAAAATTTGTCTTAAAGTAAAAACTTGTTGAAGCTTTTTACTAGTACTATAGCCTTTTGAAGTCGGGCCCTAAGATATTCTGTGGCTGAATATAGGCATTCTGTGGCTGAAACATATCAACTTTTTGGGTCTAAGGTCTAATTCCTCACCATTTTTTCAATGTAAGAGCTAGTGTCAAATGCACTGTTAGACAGTCGTGCACAGTAGAGATTGTACCTACCTAGTGATGAAAGTTGAAGTTAAGGTTAAGGTCAACACAGCTCGATCGTATGACTAATATTTTTATGAGATATTTTAATTTAAAGTCTTTAGGTGTGGGAATTTAGGGTCTGAAATTTGGGGTATAAAGAATTTTTTTTAACTTTTGGGTTTTCTTTATCTGGTCTTAAACATCCCATAGGCGTCATGCAGGCTAGTTTGCCCCACTATCCTATAAATAAAATTACTCGCTCAGATAACATTTGGGAATCTCAAATACCTTGGACTCCAAAATTTACCTGACACAGAAGACTAATCATTTCCTTGTCTTTTAAATTGAACTAAAAAAATCTGCTAAGACTAAGTATTGTTTCAGTGTTCCAGTATTTTAATATTAAATTACTTTCAGATACCTGTAAAATTATTAGCTGACGTTCCACCGACCCTTTCCAAAGTGATTCTCAATGGTCCGCCACCAGATTGTGCAGATAAAGAGCTGGTAAGTTCTGTAGCTTAGAACATAGTGACAAATTTTTCTATTATGTGTTTCACAAGTGTATTTTAATACTTGGTCCTACGGTAAAGAAAAACATGGTAGGTCTGATGGCACTGAAGGCTGATCACTTGTCTATTAGGAAAAAATATACAGTATTTATTAGAAAATAAAATATTTTATCTTCAAACTTTTAATTACAGATAACGAATGCAGTGAAGAAAGCCGCGGCGGCCATCTCCGAACTCAGGGTGGAGCATCACGAAGATTTGGTGGTGCCCTTCAGAGTGCCATAGCGCAGGAATGGGGCTTCGATGTCTGACGACGCCCCTGACGTATAGACTGATGTCTGATGATTTATGAACGTACTATAAGCTTCAAATAACGAATTAATCTTAAATTTAAAAGAAACCATTTTTTTTTAATTAAAAAAATGATTTTTTTTTTTGTTACAAAGATTCAATCCAAATTAATTTTAAAATTTACCAATTTAGATTTATATTTCTGTAATGAATTCAAAAACTACTGTACCAATTTTGATATTGGAACTTTTTTTATATTTAAGTATGCAGTTTATTCCGAACGTAATAGCTAATTAATGCTTATAGTATGTTATGTACACAATTAAGAGCTTAAAGCTTCAATGGTCGTAATCTTTGTTAAAAGTATTATACAGGGCGTTACTCATAGTTGAGAAAACTTTCTTCTAACGGATATAAATTTGAATTTATTTAACTTAATATTTGTTGACAAATACGATAGTCTATTGAATTGTTATAGCGCCATCTATCGGCGCAAAGGTGGTACTTATTTGGAGGATTTGTTATGTAGTGTAAAACGTTTATATCCGTTTTAATCTTAATACATTTGCACTTTTACTTTGTAACATTCTCTATAACATAAGACTGAAATTAAACAAACAGAAATTATACCTACTTTCAAAATAGTTATTTGATTTTTTTAAAATCTTGATTAATTTATGATTTTTAAAGATCTTAATTAAATTTAGATTTTTAAAAATTTAAATTAATCTAGATTTCTTAAAAGTAAAATTAACTAACAATAAAAAAAAATAAGATTTTAAACAAAAATTAATTTAAATTTTTAATTAATTTTAATTTAAATACGTTAACCTTATACAGTAAATCAGTTCTATTCCCAAATTTCTCAACTTCTTTAGGGTTCTCTCTTGAAATTGCCTGGTAGCAAAACTATATCACTTGGAAATTACAGAGTATCAACGTTTAAGAGTTTTACACCCTGTATAATCGATATAATGAATGTTATAATGTTGCCAGTTTATATCAAAAACTTTTCTCTTCATTTGTGTATTATTTTGTTTTCATTCAGATAATATTAATCTAAATAAAGGGGCATAAAAATAAATTTAATAAATGGTAAAATGTATGGACATAAATTTTGGTCAAATAATAAAAATCAAAGATGCAAATACAGTAATGGGTAAACCGGTAAACAGGTAACAGGGCAGTGATTAACTATCGAATCAGTCGATTAATAAAGGCAGTGAACAGGTTTAAAATAATTATAATAATCTAAAAATTTATAATGATGCCCCTATATAACTGATGTTTGTTTACCGGGTTTATGTATAATTAATATTACTTTCAAATAGTAATATGTTAAAATTCTGATTTAAGACAATTTTAAAAACCTAGTCTATTTCTTAATTGAACTCTGCCAAGTAAGAGTATTAGGTGAATCTTTGATTTATAATCCTCAGCTATGCTAGATAAGAAATATTGTATATAATGTATTTTAATATAGCAATTTGTATAAATAAATTTGTAATTCCTTTGTCATTAAGATTGTCAAATTCATATATAATAAAAATTTATTCCTGTGGTCATTTATTCCCTGTTACCATCTATCAACAGGGGTCAACTTAGTCCAGATGTCTTGAAAGTAGTGTATGTAGAAAGTCGATGACTAAATTTGTATGAAAATGACAGTTTGTATTAACTAATTTTCATACAAATTTAGTTTTCGACTTTATACATAAGTATACCCAAATAAGCTGAGTGTCATCATTGGATGTTGAGGCAGAATATTAAAATCCACCCCTAATCAACTCGACGACCGTGTTCAGCGAAGAGTGGTTCAAATTGTGGACGACCAAAACACTCTGTAAGGGCCGGCGCCCACTGCCGGCACGGCACGGCATGTCATGGCAAAGGATTTCAATACTAATTAAATTATTTTGAATCTTATCTCAATAAGTTTAGAATTTACGTTACCTTATTTTGATACCACGATGCCGCGACGTGCCGCAGGATGCCGCGGCATGACGCGACACGCCGCAGGATGCGGCGGTATGACGTGACTTGCCTTTTCATTCCACGGGATTCCGCGGCACGCCATTGCATCCCGTGAGACATATGGGTCATTTTTGGATCGAGGAATTATGATTGCTAGCTAGTTGAAATAAGGTTGAAACTTGTGCAGCATTTCGATGGGGCGCATTCCGGTCGGTGCGCGGGGGCAAGGGAGGGAGAAAACGCACTGGCGCGCGCGATTTTTTCTCTCACACTGACTGAGCGTGGCAAGTAATTAGCACGTGCGTACGCGATACAGTAAATTACTTCACGTAAAATACGGGAAAATGGATGAAGAGAAATTGATTAATCTGGTTCGTTCGCATGAGTGTATATACGATGTCTCCTCTCGTTTCTACATGGATCAACATATGAAAAGGAACGCATGGCAGAAAATTGCAGAAGAAATGAATACAACACGTAAGTTATTTTTTTATTTATTTTTTGTCAGAAATAGAAACTAACATCTATTAACAATTTCATTTTGCCAGTACACGTTACCAACATTAGAAAAATATTCCGTGAAACAATCTCTTACAACCATCCCTTCCAGATTATTGAAAACTGTATCATTGGTTCTATCGATTGCATTATTAGTATTAGAGCCAAGTGCCTCCATAGAATGATCATCAATGATAAAGTTATGCAAACACGTGCTTGCTAGTATAATGTTGTTAACGTACTTTGGTTGAACTTTTATACCTTTTTGAAATAGTTCAAATCTTTCTTGTAACATTCCAAAAGCATTTTCTACAATACGCCGTGCTCGACTTAAGCGATAATTGAATATCCTTTTTTTTTCATCATTTAAAAGATGTGAGGGGTATGGTCTCATAATATTTTTTGTTAGTGGAAAGGCTTCATCAGCAACAAATACGTGGGGTAATTTTTGAGTTGAATGTGGTAAAGCTTTTTCCGGTGGTATGCTTAAAAAACCATTACGTAGTTTCGAACCAAATTTGGAGCTTTGAAGTATACCGCCATCGCTATTTCGACCATATGCTCCGACATCTACAATCACAAATTTGTATTTTGCATCCACGACAGCTAATAAAACGATGCTAAAGAACTTCTTGTAGTTGATATACATACTTCCACTGTTATTAGGAGCTCTAATCTTGAAATGCTTACCATCTATGGCCCCAATGCAGTTAGGAAAATTCCAAAATTTATCAAAGTCGGTTGCAATTGACTGCCATTGTTGGCTCGTGGGTTTCGGCAATGCAGTAGATCTTAATACAGTAAATATTGCTTGACAGGTTTCGTGGACTATTTTACGCACAGTAGTGAATCCCATACGATAGCTAAAAGCTAAAGACTTAAAAGAAGCTCCTGTTATTAGATACCTGTAACAAAACAAAAAAAAACATTAGTAGACGACTTAAAAGCGTGTGTTATTTAAAATACTTCATTCTTGTTACAGATGAAGAATGTCAGAAGGCATGGAGCTGCCTTCGTAACAATTATAGAAAAGCCTTAAAAAACAGGGTGTCCAAAAGCGGTGACGCTGCCAAAAAGAGGCGACCAATTAAATTTGAAAAGGAACTTGAATTTCTGCAAAAGTTTTTTCAAGATAGACCTCAGCTCTCAAATTTAGACTCTTCTTCCGACGATACACAGCTTTCCGAAGATACGCAGAATATCGAAAATACACAACCTCCCAATATAGCATCAACTGTTAATTTTCCTGAAGCACAATCGCCTGTATCTCAAATGTCGTGTTCATCCCATGCATCAGATTCTAGACCAGCTAGACATGTTCGTCAGCGATCATACATGTCATCGCAAACACAGTATACAGAAACAACAGCAGAAATATTAAAAAAATACATTGAAAACCAAAAGAAGGAACAACATCCTATGGAGATATTTTTTCAAGCAATGGCGGCAACAGCGAAGACTTTGTCACCAAAATTACAAGCTGAAATAAAACGCGATGTTTTACGTATTGTTACTGATGCAGAAATAAAGCATTTGGAAAATGTGGAGTTAAGTTCAGTTGTGCAGCGAAGTCGTCCTTCGACATCAAGTTCAGGATTCGATATTTCAAATGAATTTCATTCATCTCAGCAATACGCACCAACTTCTGTTGCCAGAACCCATAATACAACTATCGAAAGAAGAAATCCTTTACACAATTTTTCTTCATTTAATAAGCCCGAACAACAATATAACTCCGAACCAAACTATGGTACTACTCATATAGAATACATACCTACTCCTATATCCAGACATCAAAATAATAGTGATATATATGACAATAACTCCAATATTCAATTGCCGGATTATGAAAACTAAATTTTTTATAATACTTTCGCTTTTTATCATACTGTACTGTACAGTGTTATAATATAGAATGTCGGCCGCAGACTATGGAACAAAACGTGGGTTAAGCCGAAAAATAGCTTAAGCGTGGCCCCACTTTTGCCTTCCAAAGCGTTGTCTTGTAGGTTGAGTAGTCTGTGGCCCCATCGCATGCAATATGTAATATGCACTAACCTTAGACATACAGACAATCTCTCTGTAACAGGTATAGGCGATCGAAAATTAGTTTTGATTTTCTTTATATGCGATTTTAGCAAATCACTTAACTTTTCAAATTTTTCATAGTCCATTCTGTAATAATCATAGAATTTTCGGATGTCGTATCTCAAATCATTAAATAAGTTGCTGAATTCACCATTTGTAGATCTTGTTCTCCATAAATTATGCACCCAGAGTTGTCTGTTCGTCAAATTAGCAGTTCTTATTTGTCTCTCTTCATCTTCAGCTAGAAGTGCTATTAATACTAAATCCCAGTCAACCATAACGACACAACAAAATGTTCTTTTGCGACACAACCAACTTCGAATACGCGCGGAGCAAAAACACAACCAACTTCGAATACGCGCGGAGCAAAACTAACCAGAGTGGCTGGGCTTTCAGCAGGATGCGGAACACCGCGGGATGCCATTGCACGCCGCGGGATGCCACTGCACGCCGCAGGATGCCATTGCATGCCGCGGGATGCTCTGCCATGACATGCCGTGCCGTGCCGGCAGTGGGCGCCGGCCCTAAGGTCTTGATCCCTTGGCGTTGCTTAGAGAGCTTAGGGGTCACTCGGCATCTTCTACATTTATCATGCATTCAGAGTGGTTCAGATTAATACCTACAGCTGAGTTTCATCATCGGATGTCGAGGGAGAATACGAAATTCCACCCGTATCACGCGAAGAACAGCGTTTTCAAGGCAGATTTTTTCCGCGCACCATTTTTATCATAACAAGCTATTCATTTACGTCCATCTTTGTACGTAGGCCTTCTCAATTTTTCGCCAACTCCACCGCCATTGCAGCCTGCATGCTTTGTGATGCTGTTGGTGTGCCGAGCTTAGCTTTAGCTTTTACATTCTATTCAGGCTGTACACATTTTAACGCGCTGTTATACCCTGAGCATGTAAGAGATGTGGCTAACCTCTTGATTGTCTAACATGCTGAGTAATCAAAAGGAAGGCATATAAGCATACCAAGCGGGAGCAGGGTTAGTCGATTGTCAGTGTACATTAAGAAAACAATTTTTAACCGGTTTAAAGCTATTTGTATTATTATAAACGTACTTTACATAATTTTAAGTTCATAATAATACAAATAGTTTAGCTGACGCAGTTTTCCATACTTGTGTGCAGACCGCAATCTATGCGAACTAAGCTATGTGAGCTAACTATAATATGCGAAGCTAAGTTAGTTGTGTATGCCGATGCGCAGCTACACGAGCCTAGCTAAGCCCCTCCCGCTACCCCGCATACCCTTTGCACATCCTTCGCCAGTGCTGTTTAGTGTTCTTTGTTGTACGCACGATCGTTTAGTGAGCTTTGGTTTAACTTAGTTTAGCCTTGGCATAGCTTAGTTTTCGGTCTGTTTTGTTAAAAAATTGTTAGTGTGTAAAAGCTATGTTAACCAAAGACTATACGAGTGTACATTAAGGTCACACCTGTTTCTTAATTACTAATTTCTAAAATTTCTTCTTTAATTTTTTTTAAAGATTATTTTAAGTATCCGTATAACATTGAATGGTGGCAGCGATAGGATACGAAAATCCGACTCCGAAGATCCATGATATTACCCCGAGTGTATTTTGTGTTATAATTAATCAACATAATTTTATGGTCTTTTCTAGAGAGTGCAGTTAAGTGTTACAATATATGTTTAGTGAGCTATGCTCAAGGTCACTGTGATCATTGTTGCGCTGTAAGTCCCATATTTATCAGAGCTCAGAGTTATGTCTGGTGTCTGTATTCCTTTTTAGATTTATATTTGCGACTCATTCTTTTCTATATCCTATTTTATCTAAAGTCATATGGCTAAAAGTCTAAACACTGAGGATAGTAGTTCCGGCAAAACTTCAGAAATTGATTTAAACATTTTACTTAAATTCATTATCACATTCGAGAAACGGTCACGTGAAAAATTAGGTCCATTCTAAACAAATTGCCAAAATGCGATTATTATGGCCACACTACCGCAAACCGATGTCCTTTAAAAATGTATTCTAAGTAGGCTAGAAGGAAAGGTAGAATCAGCGTGTTCAATTAGAGAATTTAATAAATGGTCTCAACTTGAGGACCTCTTGAAAGCTCAGTTTGGCGATAAAAAACATTATTCGAATCTTTTAGCAGACTTACATGATTTTAACCATGAACGAAACCATCAGTCAATATTCCCTCAAGGTAGAATCGTGCCTATCAAAGTTATTAGCTGAAATTAATATTTCAATACCTACGAAAAAGAAAGACGAACTCGTAGGATGCGTGGCAGCGATGCAAGATCTTGCATTAAATATTTTTATTACCGGCCTTCAGCCACGACGTTTTACTATATTTAGACGTAAAGATCTATTGACACTTTCTGAGGCAATAGCTTTGGCAAAATCTGAGGAAAATATACTAGATATGACATATAGAAAACAATGATATACCACGTCGTAACTCAACACCTAATCGGTTTTAGAGACCAAACTTTTCCTCAAATAATACTAAAATTGTGATGACATGTAGATATTGCAAAAACATGGTTCACAGTATAGAAAATTGCCGTAAGAGACAATATAATAACAGCCGTAACTCTAATCGTAATCCTAACTCTAATCAAAATTTTCTCTGAATCGCGCACAACATATTGACACACATTAATTACCAGGATAATAGCGGCGAATATAACTTCCAAAGTAATTTAAACAAAATTGATTTCCCGAACAGTATCCCCCGGGAAATAAAAAACTAAATCCCAACGCCGATACCAAATTAACGCTGTATCCACTGAATCCTCTGTATCCGCTGTATCCTCTGCATCACGTAAAAACACTGCATCCGCTATATACTCTGCATCATATAGTAACACTGTATCCACTGTTTCAATATTTCCAGATGATCCTCCTAAAAAAAATACAAAGTTAATACTAACCCATAAATCTCTTGGTAGTCACTTATATCAGTTTCAAACAATTAATAAAAATAATATAGTTACCATTAACGGAGTTGATATTAAGGACGAACCAATCCGTAGTCTCGGTACTACAAACCTCAAGTTTCAGGTAGATAAACTTACTATTATTTACGAGTTTTATATTGTTGAAAAAATATGTCTTCAATATGATGGAATTCTAGGCAATGATTTCTTTACAACTTTACATTCGAAACCATAACTTCGAACCATAAAATTACAGGCCGATAAATGTGAATACCTAAGGAGAGAAGTAAGGTGTCTAGGCCATATTATTACCGAAGATGGTGTGAAACGTGATCCAAAAAAAATTTAAGCTGTACAAAAATTCCCAACTCCTAAATTTGCCAAAGATATTAAATAATTTCTAGGGCTTGTGTCTTAGTATAGACGATTCATTCCTGACTTCTCTAAGACTGCTAAATTATTAAAGAAAGATACTGAATTCGAATGGAAGTTGAACAACAACAAGCTTTCAAACCTCTAAAGAGCAAGCTCATTTCTCCTCCTGTAAAACTACTGTATATCTTTTATACTACTATATCTTCTATACTATACTTTTATACTTACCTGCGATGCGTCTAATTATGCCATATCAGCTATTGTATCTCAAGGTTCCGTGGGTAAAGACAGGCCGATAACTTACCTACTTTTTACGCACTATAAAATAAGGCTCTTATGAAAATAAATAAAGCTCCTATGAAAATAACAACAACATCTACGGCACCTTTCCGGAGAATAGCTTTGGACATGGTCGGTTCTCTTCCTGAATCAGGTACTGTAAAACTTAATATCATCTTAACCATTCAAGATGATCTTAAAAAATTTTCAATAGCTTATCCAATAAGATCCACCACTGCTGAGGAGACGAGCCATTGCTAAGTACATGTCATCTCACTTTTTGGCATTCTTAAAACCATTAAGAAAACACTTTATCAACGGATTGAAGCTATGTGTTATTATAATTATTTACATAATTTTTAATTTAATTTTACCGACGTTTCGCGTGGTTAAAAGCGTGCGTGGTCACCGTGAGGCACACGCACGCTTTAAAGCACGTGTAAAGCAAGAAATTACAAGTTTATAATAATAATACATAGCTTCAATCCGTTTAAAAAGTGTTTCCTTAATGTGTAAAAGCTATGTTAACAAAAGACAATACTATTCCTAAAACCATTCTCACGGTCCACGGTCTCCGGTACTAACTCCATAGCTGATCTTTTCAAGAGTACCTATAAATTTAAAAAAATAAAACAACTATGGACTACTCCATACCATCCTTAAACTCAAGGTTCGCTAGAACGAAGCCACTCAACATTAAAAGAATACTTAAAATCGTTTATAAATAATAACCAAGATAATTGGCCCACTTATGTTTATTGTGCTATACTCATATATAATATAACTACTTATACAACTATAAAATACACGCCCTATGAACTCATATCTGGACATAAGCCTTACATATCGAATTCTGTATTGGAAGAGGAATCTACTACCTATTTGGATGTTATAAAAATGCTACAACGTTAATTGAAATTCTCAAGAGAAATCGCCTTGCAAATTATTACAAAATTTAAATAAACATCAACATCTTATATGTAACCAAACCTCCTGCGAGTTATAAACCTGGAGGGTGTGTATATATTAAAAATCACTTAAGACTAAGAAAAGCTCTGTCTCCTATCTAGAAAGGTCCTTATAAAATAATAATGGTTAATAAAAAGCATACAGCGATACTTCTAATAAATAGAAAACATGTAACACACCATTTCGATCAAATGAAACCGGCGCTAATACCTAAATAAAATTCATAGTATAATATATAATAATTCCATCAAGTAAACGAGCGTCTCTTAAACTATGTCTAACCTGCAAATGCATAAGAAGATAACATCCAATCCAAAGTACAATCCCATCTTTTAATATAAACAAAGAACATTCCTTTTTACAATGACTTAAACATATAAATAAAGTTTATTTAATTCATATAATATTATTCGTTATAAGTTAATTAAATAGTATGCATATTTTACACGAATATAGTTCTATTTTAGCGCCATGGATGAGGTGCACACATCCTCTGGTTTTATTGAACCGCTTTTCGATGGGTTGGGTAAATTAAAAATAAAAATGGGTCAACTAGATATAATTAATTACATTTATATATCCTATATCGGCCCTCACCTATCTATATAAATTAAATGGCGTATTTACCACTCTAGAAGAGATATGCAAACGTGCTAATTATCAATCCTGCGATAACACTGTCTTCGGTTTGAAGATATTAAAGGTGAATTTAATTCTATCTATCGCATTTCGACATATTTTTGGAACTCTCCATGAAGATGATGCAATAAAATATGATCAAGCTGTAGTGGCCGTTCAGAAAGATGAAAAAAAACCCTTGCCAAATTAATTAAAGAAAATATTTTAGTAACAACGAGTATATTAAACTCTTTTAAATAAACCATAAAACAACTAGAAAACTAAATGAAGAAAACATAAATACAAATATTTATCGATTCTTTTCTAAATACGATAATGTAACAGATAAACTTATAATAAACTCGAGAATATATTATATTCAATTATTAGCAACTTAGAAAGCTCCTTACCATGTCATTCCAAGTCCAAGACCACATTAATGGAGCCATTTGCCAGCCAAAATGTATTACATCCTAATATTTTATCTCCATCTCAACTTTACAAAGAACTAACAAATAATATCAGACATTTGCCGGAAGATACACATGTACCCTTAGATTTGTAATATTAATTAAATATATCTACTTCTAATGTAGCATGTTATTATTATAATCATAAATTAGTATTCATATTGCAGATCCTAATAGCTGAAACATACGTATTATACAAAACCTTAGCTATACCAATTCCACACAATATGAACGATCCGAATGCTTTTACTTTATTCTACCAAATAATCCATATATTGCTATTTCTTGTAAACTCCGAGCTCTATATGTGCGAAACTCGGGCAATCCTTTCGTCCAGTGGCAACCCTACGTGTGAAACAGAACTGTTAAAAAACCCTCATAGTTCACTACCATTACCTAAAGAAAACTCATATTGGACCACTCGATGCATGGAAACCTCTCGTAAATAACACATGGGTGTTTATTCAATCACATAGAAATAAGATCTCTATAGATTGTGGTGCAAATGGCCTATCTAAAACCACATTATTTGATACAGGTATACTTAAAATACCTATTGCACTGTATTCACCAGAACTATGAAGATAACGGCTTACCAAAACGATATTAATCACCAAACCTATTCTGGATTTCAGGTTGACAAATCAGTTCAACAGTTCTGAATACAAGAAGCCGAAGATTATAAGTTAAATAATCTAAAGCGAAAGTGAAATGTAGGAACTAGACAATTTAATTAATAAAGAAACTTTTATTATATATTAGGTCCTTACATATGAAATTGGCGTTTTGTATGGGAGGAACAAAAAGTCGAATATTTTTAAATATAATATACTTCATTAATCAAAGTATAAACCATTGTTTTCTATGCACTTTTGCCATTTCATAGGTAGTTCATTGATCCCTTTACTAAAAAAAACCAGTCGGATGGGAATCAATAAAATCTGTGAAGGCGATTTGGACTGCCCCATCAGTATATATAATAAATTTTTTCCCATGCAAGAAGTTGTCCAAATTTCGAAAAAATCTAATCTGTTGGAGCAAGGTCCGGGGAGTACGGAGGATGTCTTAGACATTCCAATTGAAGCTCTTCTAATTTGGTAGCCGTCTGTTGTGCAGTGTGTGGTCTAGCGAAGTAGCAGTGGCGTGGAGCGATAAACCAGCCTAGGTTGTTTATCCGCTAGCTTCTCCATTATGGTTTGCAATTGCTGACAATAGACATCAGCCGTAATAGTCTGGCCAGATTTGAGAAAACTGCAATGAACAATACCGGCACTAGTCCACCAAACGCTGTATGCGTACTAACTTTTGTGGGGTTAATTTTCGCTTGGGGCAGGATTTGGCTGGCTGCCCAGGATCCAACCATTGCGCTGAGCCCTTCCGATTATCGTAAAGAATCCATTTTTCATCACAGGTAATGATTCGGTTTAAAATACTTTCATCATTGTGCCGGTTCAGTAATGTAACGCAGTAGTCGACACGCGTTTACCGGTTTGCTGCAGTCAATTCGTGAGGTACCCACCTTTCAAGCTTTTTAATCTTCCCAATTTGCTTCAAGTGAATTAAAACAGTTTTATCACTAACACCGCAGCCTGCAGCTAACTCGGACGTGGTTTGCGATGGATCCGCTTCCGCAATAGCCTTCAATACTTCATTATCAACTTGGGTCTCAGGCCGTCCACGGGGCTTGTTCTGCAGGTCGAAATTTCCAGAACGAAAACGTTGGAACCAAAACCGAACTGTGTTTTCTTTTGCAACATGACCGCCATACACATCATTCACCCTTCGAGTCGTTTCCGCAGCACTAGTGCCACGGCGGAACTCGTACTCGTAAATAATGCGATACTTTAAGTTTTCCATTTTGTAAAATGAGTGACGCAAACAGAAAAAAACAAATGAATGATGGTCATCGAAGCACAAATACATGAGTAAATAGCTGTACAAATTTGAATTTGGAATTCCTTACCAAAGAGGAGAACTTCGTGATTATAGTGGCCAGTACGAAATACGCCAATTTTATATGTAAGGACCTAATATTCCAAACCCATTACACAGTTTCTATTATTATCTTCTATCATTTTTAATTGTTTGCTATTATAGCACTAGTTTATAAGTTACTTAATTATATTAAATTAAGAAAAAGTGTTTCACTCCAAAAACCATATGACGTGGAAATGAATGTACCTAAGCCCTGCTCCTCTTACGCACCTATCCGAGAATACTTTCCGAAACTTCAGTTATATCCCTGAATTTCGGCCTATGTGAGGAGTTGTTATACCCTTAGCATGTAAGAGATGTGGCTAACCTCTTGATTATCTAATATGCTAAGTAATCAAAAGGCATATAAGCATACCAAACGGGAGCATGGTCAGTCGTCAGTGTCCATTAAGGTTACATCTCTGTTTCTTAATTACTAATTTCTAAATAAATTTCATGCTTTTCATGAACGTTCTGTTCAGTTGAAAGCGCTCTTTCGAGCGGATTCATCAGTTCGTCTAGAAATCATACGAATGGAAACCGAATGTATACGCAATTACTTATAAATGAAATAGAGAAGCTTGGCTTTTTGTTTGTACGAAAAAATAGTGTCTTAATTATTAACGCTTTCCTTGTACTTTTACGTTAATATGCATATTGATACTAATATCCTTTAAATAGAAACAAAAAGTGATTACGTTTGTACGAGCCAAGGCTGTACATTTTGCTCACTCAGGCTTTCTTAGTTTATAAGCGTGATGATCCCTATGTACGAGCCAAGACTCGCACATTTTGCTCATTTACAAGCACGATGATTTCCTATGTTTGTACGTGCCATGGCTGTACATATCGATCACTTATAAGCGTGATGATTTCCCAAATCGTCAGAGTTACGTCCCGAGAGTATAGCCCGACGCAGGCACTCTCTTCTACATTCGTTCATATCGAACTAAATCATGGGAGTTACACCCCGAGAGCATAGCCAGACGTAGGCACTCTCTTTGACTGTTAAATTGTATTCATTCGGTACATAGCAATTAGCACGTCATTATTTCGCTCATATTCTATCGTAACACGCGAGTGGTAAATCAATAAATCTCTATTATTTGAAGCATCCCGTTGACCCAGGAATCGTACAACGTTTAAAACACGTTGTATACATAGCGTTCATAACCCTTACACATCTCTCATTCCCATCACAAAACAATTAATGTATTTAATATTGCTTTTGTTCACATATTCTCAAGTTCGCATCTTTGGCTATAGTCTTAGTAAAAAATTTTGGTATAATTCGTGTTAGCTGTAGTATAAAAGAAATAAAATAAATCTTTTGATGTCTTTGTTTGTTTCTCGCGTGTGCTTTGTCAATCCTTTACTTGAACTGGCATAAAGTTGAAACTATTTCCATAATATTAAAAAAAAAACCTCTTCTATAAACCAATTTATGAATTTAATATGTTCAGTAATAATTGATTTCTGACTTCACACAGATTGACAGATCATATATAAATGACAGCAACGTCAAATTATTTTGTAAAATAATTTTTGAACAAAATGTCGGTTTTCGATGGTGAAATTGAGTTTCAATCAGTGTATATGGTAGATTTTGCTAGGAAAAATAAACCGTAAGTATTTTTAAGAATGCCACGGCATGCCTAATGTTCTATAACTCAAAAGGTTGAAACAAATAACTTCAAGTTCACGTTTCTGTTTGGGTAGAGACAACCAGGCATGATGCTACTGAGACCTCATCTTCCTCTTCGCATTTGTTGCTCAAAATTTAAATGTAGTATCATCTATATCGAGTGTGTGATATTATGGCAAAACTCTATGGTAAAGATTTAAAATACTTCGCCTGAATTTGATGATACTGATTCTGAAGGTATCTCGGGAAACCTTGATTGGAACCCCTCGAAGTCTCGAAGTAATTTTGGCTGCTGGAGTTGCGTCTAAGTATAAAAAAAAAGTTAATATAATTTTGTGTATATATGGACTTTGTTAAACGAAACGTACATTTTATTTTAAGCATATATTTCAAAACATGTGAAACGAAACGCAAAACGCTATTTTGAATGTAGATTTTGACAGATATTACACTGAGAGATTCAATCCGATACTTTCAAGTTCAAGTCTAAATCCAACTCAAATTGTTTCAGATCTTTACAACAGGTTAATGTTATGTTTCCGATCCGAATCACAAACTCTGTAAATAAAATAATGCTAAGAACAATGCATGAAAAAGTTGAATTTCGTATTCTGCCTCGACGTCCGATGATGAAACTCAGGTGTAATTGTGATTCCTTAACAGTCTCTCACATTCGTGTACAACTGACATATGTCATTACGTCCGTCCAATCACAATTAAACGTATGGTTTCGTCTTTTGTTTTATATTCTTACCCTTCCATAGCCCAATTGAAAAAAGCTGTTGAGCTTATTATAAACAATTTTTTATGCCAAATTATTAACAACATGAAACAATAATATTTTTTACATGAAAAACAAACAAAACTATTTCTGACTTCTGTGTTACTTCTGAGTAACATTAAATTAAATATGATTATATATTGATTGATCCCGATACCGATATATAGGCGTTACTTTGGGTTTTCCCGCTTTGTTTAGACACTTTATTTGGCTTTTCACTGCTATGTGGTATAGTATTTTTTGTATACCAAATTAAATTCAGTATTAAAAAAATTTTATCAACGTTAATTTTAATCATTAACATTAATATTATTTCAATTTAATTATTACTCTTAATTTTTAATATTTAAACCTTTAAACGTATTCAAGTTTGTGACTGTTTCTAAAACTTTAACTAAACTTGACATATTTTACCTTAATTTAATTTTTACTGGCATCGGTATCGTATCAGCAAAAAGGTGAATTGATGCATCCCTAGAATTTAACATTTACCAATCGCAACTCCTAATGCCTGCGCTAAATATTTGCAGGAAGCCAACAAAACTATGAATTAACAACTTTTACTAAAAACTAAATCGTTTATTTATAAAGAAAGTGCTACATTTAGATCTATTAATAAGAAAAATCTGCACAACCATATAAAGATAGGCATGCAAATGTCCTAATGTCATAATAATAAGAACAGTTAAGTTATTTTTAAAAGTTTTCAAAACTAATGGTCTAAATACTCTCCATATAAAGACACCATGCCTTTAAATACCTTCCCCTTGAAAGCATTACACGGCAGTGATCTATTACTTCTGGGAAGTTGATTAAATAGTTTGTTAGCTCTGGCGTAACAATATTTTGAATGATTCTGATGCAACATTCAGCACCCACAGCCGTGTTGGATCCCTCAGTATATACAGGCGAGTTTCTTTAAATGGTTACTAACATAGAAATATAATTTATTATGTTTTTAGAAAAAGTCCCCGTCGCAAAGCAATAGATGACGACTGCCTTATCGTTGGACTTAGCCGTGATTCACTGAAAGCCAGAGACCAGCCACGCAAAAGTCCGGATGTATTATGCCCTATTGACTTCGAATACTACAAGAAGGCTGTTGAACGGGTAACTCGTAATCTGTAATTGATATTAAAACGTTCAATGAAACATTATTGGTTGTGTGTAAATCACGTAAAATCACAATTTATTTAAAACATAAGATAAACAATACCGCTATTGTGAACTCTGCGAACATATAAATGTCGATATACAGAGACAGCGGTCAGTAGCAACGTATTTGTTAACCGGGATCTGTGGAACTGCTTCTGGACCTTGGTATCGCATACAACCTTGGCCTTCGCTGTTGCACATATCCCATAGGTACAGAGAAACCGAGTTCTAGATTGCATTTGGGTTGCTCCCGCAAGTTTAAGTAAATAGTAGGCCAACTGTAAGTTCCTTCTTGTTTCTTATTTATTGTTCCATCATTCCCAAACCATATAATGTTAACGGATAGTGATAGACGCAATAATAATAATGTATTTATTGCATGAATATGGTACAAAACTGTGTAAGGTGGGTACAATAGTAAGTTCGGACACACACAATAGCACGCAAATTTGTCTTTAAAAGAGATTTACATTTAACAATATTAGTCATATGAATTGGTCAATTCTTATATTATTTGTATCGTACATATTATATCAAATGTTATTTAATTTATATCAACTACAGTGTCTCACGCACGTATTTTTTTTTCAAAAGTCGATTTTAAAGTCGGTAGATCTTTTAATTCTTTTGGTAAATTATTGTTAACCTTAATTGCCATACAATAGGTGTATAATACAGTATGTAATAAAGAAAACGTTTAAACGCTCTTTATTCGCTCCAACATAAGACAGTATTTAGTTTCGAAGTCCAAACAGACAAGTCACAAACTTATAACCAAAGTGTTGTACAAGCTTGAGGTGGTCTTAATGTTGGTAAATGTTGCTGCCCTTCGAATTACAAATCCCATTATTTTGTATGCTTTCTTGCTAATTGCCATTATCACTTTTATATTATAAATCAAGGGCGTGCCGAGTCAGCGTCCAATTCAGATACAAACGTTTTTATAATAGGTATATAAAATGTATAAATTGATGAAATGAAATGTTTAGAAGCTTAGTTCATCTCATACTAGCGGACTCGACAGACGTCCTGTATTAACTATAAATATTGATTTCGAATTGGTATAATTAACCAAAAATGCTTTATGAGATGTACAACATTCTTTGTTTGTTTTTGGCGCGTACATAAATAGTTTTCTGAAAACTGGCCATGTGAAAAACATGGATTTTCTAGATTGATATCGTAAATAATTAGCGACTGTAATTATTTAATATGTATTTTATCAATTCAATAACTTCGATCGAAGCATTTGTTTTAAACGACATTCATTCTTCTTACATCTTCTTTGACGATATTTGCAGCACGCATTCTCTCAATGCTATGTCAAACGCCATAAGGTTACATGAAAAACGTTTGAATTGTAACAAAAGTATTCTTAAATTTTCTAATTTTCCGCGTAACTTTCTTATTTTTTTCTTTCATAAGAACCTTCTCCTAACGATAACAAACACAACAAAAAAAGGATTAGCGAAATCAGTCCAGCCGTTCACGCGTGATGCCATGACATAGGGATGGGACTTTTATATATATAGTTTTTTAATAAACTTTTGTTTTTCACAGATGGACTGTAAAGTGTAGAAAAAATCTAGTATTTGACAGAATTATTCAATAGAGTTGCTTTCGTGAGCGATACAATTATAGCGATCATACAAATTTCCGATATTATTTGTATAGTACTATTTGTCTTTAGCCTCAAAATGGCTTCAGTTTCGATTTCCTCTTCATCAGCGCGAAAATTCTGTCCAGTGAGCATTCTCTAACTCTCTGAACAGGATTTTCAAACTAACAAAAGTTTCTTAATTGATCATATTTGTGTAATACTAATAGCGTCATGTGTATACGAACTTTCCTGTATATATGTAAACAATATTTTTATTCAGTTTGGTGAAGACCATCCGAGAGTCACTAAAAGATACATGACGAAGGATGTTGATCCAACGCCAGTAGACCACGAGATTCAGGACCTGAAGAGGACTGAGTATTTAACTAAATATTGTTCTAGGGGTATGTATACGAATATGATGGTCTCAAATTTCAAGTTTAAAATAACATTTTTTCTTTCGAAATTATTGTTGCATTATACACATTATACTTTAACAAGTAAGCTACGTCGGATAATAGGAATCGTAGGGGAAGAGAGTATTTAGACAATCATACATTTGAGGAGGAAGGGGCTGCATCTCATCAGACCTAAAAAGAGGATCCTTGACCAGTTTACTGACTGGCCGAAGGATCTAGTGGCCCTTTTTAATAAAATCTCGCTGTTAGCCTAAAGAGCATTCTGGACAGCTTAGTTCGGGCAGTTTTTGATGAGCGTAGCTCGGCTGGAATGGGCAGTTTCCGCGAGCGCAAGGGCGTCTCCTGCGAGAGTCGGACCTCGCTTTGGGCCTACACGGGTCAATCTCCTGAAGAGCAGGACGGAAGCTCATTGAGAGCGAAATAAAGGAACCCGTATTCTCCGGTTTTTACCCTAATCTGATTTTGGCCTTAAGGGCCGTGGTTTGCCAAGGTCGAAATGCTGGATATATCCTAACCGGGAAATACTTCGTTAGCGCATTTAAGGGTACGACGTCATTTCAGTGTCGGCTTTTAGATGTCCAAAGTATATGACGAGAGACAATAATACAAAATTTAAGCCAGGCCTTTTAAAGCTTATTGTGGTTAACGCATACGGAGTCTTAAGCTCGATTCCAAAGTAGAATTGTTTTCTATTTATAGGCAAATTTATCGATATTATTTCTATACCGATATCGATAGAGATAGACTCAATAGTTCAATAAATATCTGTAGTGATGTCACAAGATTGGGGTTACATACAAAGACATTGGTGGGATCGCTATTGTAATATAAAATATGCTCAGAACTGCCGTTCATGTCTGTGAATCTGGCGAGGCGTGCGCGTGCGCTGCAAACTCTGCGGTTACCGGACGACATCTACATACCGGATACGAGCCAAAAAGGCTCATACCGCCCGCCCAAGCCGGAGAAATACGCGGAACCGCCCTCCGCCATGTCCATGAAACCTAAGTTTGATGCATCATTGACAAGTATGTTGAATATGATTTTAAAAGTAACAAAAAGTATTACTAACCACTAAACTACAACTTAATATTTTAAGTAAAAAAACAGTTGTCTGTAAAGTCGGTTTACTGACGATAGTTGAACGTGACAACGTCCTAAGAAAATACTGATGGAATGGTTGCTTTTTCAAAAGAAAATTTTAATTTTCTTTCTTTGATAGATATTTTGTATGGATATAGAGAAGTAGGTAAATAAAAAATTACAATTGAATTGTTCAAGTTACATTATTTGTACGCATAAAAACAATTATGTCAATCCTGTTTGTCGCTCGTTCCGCGCTCTCGCTTGCACTCCAAGCCTTAAATGGAATGCTTCAGAGCGAGTTAACGCCGCATGAGTCATATTTTTTCGAGCGTGCAGCCGGCTTCATCGAATTATAAGACGTTGTCACGTCAAAAATACATTAACTAATGCTTTACAAAGTCAAAATTGGTCTGCTGAAATATTTCCTTACCTTTTGTGAGGTGGAAAATGTCTATTTATTCATAGGCATTGCAGTTAGCCAATACCCGATACATTGGCGATTTACGCAGATATTTCGTGTACGAAGAGGGGGTCTTTCGCCCCTTAAGAATAATGTTTCCGACATTTCAATGAGTTTAAATTGATATATTTACAAGTATCTATATAACTATCGATACCTAGCTTTTTGAAGTGAAACTTCTATAGGCGCGGATGAAATTTTTACGGATGAAACGTCACGAAGATGTTCAGCGTTTTTGTCGAAGACAAGGGAGAGAGCGATTGAGAGAGAGTGAGAAAGGGAGATCATAACATACATGCTATTGGTTGATGCATTCGTTTAGTAGTTACATATCAGAACTTTAGATGGTAATTCTGTCGCAAACGCAGATTTTTTATTTATTTATATTATCATTAGCACGTTTACAATATGTCAACAGTGTGAATATGGATATACAAAATACAATAGGAGTGATCATATACTGGTACATGATCTTCTATTGGGGCTTTTACCTTAGTCATAATTAATTTAAAAAGAAGTTTCACTTCTGACATGTCTACTTTGTACGCATGCACTTTTTTATTTTATATAGATCTAAATTACTTTCTTGCATAACTGTATATTACATTCATATGTTTATTTACAGAGGAGCTACGACGCATATTGCGCGTGCGCACAGGCGATACAAGTTATGGCGTCAGTCATGATCTATTAGCTAAAGTGGTACTTGAGAAGAACCCCTTCGGACCACCCCGCGAAGAACCTAAATTCGGTCGTTGGAAGAACAGATACTTTTACACTTATAGAATTTAATAATTTTCCAATAAATTTATTATATGTTTGTGAAAAAATATCCTTTTTTCCCCCGTTTTATACATAAACGAAATAAGGTAGATTTATAGGAAAAGGACTGTGAAGATCTTCGACTAGTTCCATCGCTGACTGACCCGAAGGCTGCATTAAAAACAAGCAGAGGAGAGCTTGTGTTTATCCGCTCCCCTTTTGGGGCGGACATCGACCAGTTCGTGCAGAGCCCGTGCTGGCGGTGTGGTGGCCTGTAACCTTAAGAAAAACTTTTTGAACGGATTAAAGCTATGCATTATTATTAAAAACTTATAATTATTTGCATAATTCTAAATTTTAAAAAGTTTCCGACGTTTCGCGTGCTTTTCAGCGTGCGTGGTCACGGTGACAGTCACCGGTCAAAAAGTGTTTTTCTTAATGTGGAAAAAGGCCTGTAACCTGCTGTAACCTTGCATCAACAAGACGGCACACGCACTGGCGCTTTCTATATAATTTACCCAGTGATAATGTCAAATAAGGAATTTCGTTTGTGCGTTTAGAGGAATAAATAGAAACTATATCTTGAAAAACGTGTTGAGGAAACCGACATACCTTAAGCTTAAAAGTGGAGATGCAGCCACAGACAGATCACCTATTTGCCGATTAAGAAGTCATGATGCCGATAAGTCTAGAAATCTGAGGACAAGACCAGCTATAGCGGAATTCGTTACTAATAAGTTCAAAATTTTCGTTAAACCGCAGTGGTTATTTACAAATTTTAAGGCACACATGCTGTGAAGGTAGCCCTTGCTTCTACAATCCAACAATCGTTGAAACTGCACCTAACTTTGGTTTCGATATTCAGCACAAAATTATACACAAACCATCCAGTTTGCAGCCTTCAACTGAAAGGATTGACATGGGTTGATAGGGGGAAGAGAAGACGGATTTCTTTTCACTCATACTAAGTGTGAGCTGATGGCGTAGGCGCGATTAGTGTTTGAGGGCACACAAACTGTTGTACTCTATATGGAAGTTTGTTACTCTGAATGTACAATGAGGATTCATCGGCAAATTGTTTTGCAGACAACAGTTCTATCTGCAAAACATCAAAACACCGTCATGCAGAAGTCTTTTTGATCTCTGTGAAGTAGCAAACTGTTAAACCGCATGCACGACTTCAATGCTAAGTCAAGTGTAAGTTACAGTATATATATTAAGTTAGATATTTGTTCAACTATATATGTGAAATGGCACAAGGTTTTACAAATACCTACAGATAATTATTTATTGAAGCAGGCTATCATTAGTCCATATACAATCTATAAATATAAAAGTGAATCCCTAATTCCCTTGGCATCAGGCGTGAACGGCTGGACCGATTTCGCTCATTCTTTTTTTGTTGTGTTTTTTATTGTAAAAATAATATAATTATAATTATTGTAAAAGTAAGAAAATAGGGCGGAAAATTGAAATTGTCTTATATTATATTAGTCAAGTATTTTTAAATAACAATAAAATTAAAAATGGCAGAGCAGTGTCTAGTGGCTTCAGCGTGCGACTCATACCTGCGGTTCGTAGGTTCAGTCCCCGGCTGTGCAACAGTGAATTTTCTATGTGCGCATAATATTCGCTCGAACAGTGAAGGAAAACATCGTGAGGAAACCGACGTGCCTTATACCCAAGAGACCGAGTGTATCAGACACAGGAGGCTGATTACCTACTTGCCTATATTGACAAATGTTCATGAAATAGATACAGAAACCTAGACCTAAAAAGGTAACTGTTTTTTTTTTACAATAACCCATGTAATCGAGATGATATAATTAGTCTTCCCGTTGTTGTAGATATAGTTATTTTAATATACATAATTAAATGGTAACTATATGCTACATTATTTCATGACATAGGCGTTTTCAAATGTATTAAAATAATGTTTTACATTCGCCCTTTGTCTATGGTTATGACATAAATCCTATTTGTTACAAGCCGAATAAAATAATCAAAAGCTGTCAAGATCAAAATCACAATGACTTCAACAACATAATGAAACAGTAATAAACAATTTTAGCTTAAATGCAGTGAAATTACAGTGAAATGGATAATCATTAAATCATGGACCATTATTTGACGACATACCGAAAGGACTACCTCTGGCCTAACCTACCGGGTTCCGGAAGTGGGGGTGGCATTGTTGAGTAAGTATATACGAAAGTGATTTTTATTTAAAAGTATTTGTACTCGGCAAGCTTGCGATATCGTTAAGCGTATAGGCTTCTGTGCCGGGTTCATTTTCTACTTGTAATAGAGCATAATTCCGTAACTCCCAATATACAGATACAAATTCATAAAACACATAAAAATTATGCAAGCGGAATTAAATTTCTTACTACGTATCTTGGCATGACTCAGGTACCAAAAACTAACATAGCGCACGCTTATAACAACTGTTTACACCACACTCTCAAATATATGCACACACACCCATTCGCACACACGCATTCAGATACTTAATATCTTATAAGACTTGTTTAATTAGTACACTAAACTACTTTTTCTCAAAAAAAACTGTTCTAAACATTTATTACCACTGACTAATTGTTATCTAGTTATCCACAATGTGGGGACTAGGGGTTTGTCAACAACCTTTCTGTCATTATAAAAAATGAATAAAAAAAATAAATGAATGGCGCTACAATCTTTTTAGGTCTGAGCCTCAGATTTGTTTAATGATCATTTGTTAATTGAATAAGCAATTAGGTGATCAGCCATCTGTGCCTGACGCACGCCGTCGACTTTTTGGGTCTAAGGCAAGTCGGTTTCCTCACGATGTTATCTTTCACGGTTCGAGCTCATGTTAAATGCGCATAAAGAAAATCCATTAGTGCACAGCCGGGGATCGAACCTACGACCTCAGGGATGAGCGTCGCACGCTGAAGCCACTAGGCCAAGACTGCTCCTCAAAGTTTTTATTTATTTATACAAAAAAAAATGTATACTTACTATTTAGAATCGCAAGCTTTTTATTTAAAACACATCAACAGATTTGGACCAGAACTTATATGTCTAAACATAGGTTGTGTCAAGAGATAGCGTGAATTAGCTCTAGATACTAAACTATGATTCCCATGATCCTAGCATAGTCATCAGAAATTGTATATTATTAGATCCCCGAAGCTATCAGGTCAAGAATTAGCATTCTACCAAGCATGTATGCAACATACAAGACCGCCAGATTGCCGTTGCCCGCAGTATTCTGGAGAGGAAGTGCAGCTTCCACCAGGAAAAGAGGGCGGATGGAGTAGAAATGAGGTATGTTGTTAATTTATAGTCCGTTGTAGTACTCCCAATAAGTAGTATTCCCAATCGCCTATAATGATCCCCTTTTGTATGCAATTTGGTTTTAAAACGGTTAGGTTAGGTTAGTGAGTTACGTTTTTCAATTTGCTAAAATGTCGGCGTAAAATAATACAATTTATATCTCGTTTAGAATCCTACGAAGGTTTATAATTAGCGGATTTTTTTATATTCCGGTGAAATATACACATCTTCTTGATCCTTAGCCTCTGGGGCTATCGGGACAGTCAGTGGTAACACTGGTCAAGGAACCTTAAGTCAAGGAAAAAGTACATCATCTTTCCTGTGCTGCCTAACAGTGGCTAGACTAGACTAAGACTAGTCGAGGATTCTCCCTACAGTTGTGAGGAAGAGCAGCGCCTTCCCTCCATCACATGATCAATGTTCCTAAACTAAACTATGGTAACTACTGACGGGCACAACATTTGTGGAACCAGCAGCCGTTCCAGGTATTTCCGAATCGTTGCGACTAGCCAGGGGGCTAGGAAGAGCGGACCTTCAAGAGAAGAGCGTACCCCTACTTTTAAGACTGGCAACGCACTTGCAAACCTCCAGGTGTTGCAGGTGTCCATGGACCTGAGCTGCCGTTAAAAATACCTACTGTTAATTTTCCGTACGCGTATTTAACTTATTTGTCTATGAAAAAAACCATTAAATGTGGTTGCGCCTATTAGCGATAAAGCGGTGATTTCTATGTACAATGTATTGTATGACAGATAGTAAATGCCTTATTTACTTCAAAGTTTGAATATACCTAAGTTTCCACGCTGCAAAGTTTCAAAACTTTTGCTTTGCCCTTCGATCTTTTTGCGCCTGGTACGACTTCAACAGTCGCCTTTTAGATTTCGTGACGGTTTCAGTAATGCGCACAAAATATTATATTAAAGGCAACGTAATCATTTTACTTTAAATATCCACAAGTAATGCTTTTAAGGTAATAATATTTGTAAATGGTTTCAATGAAAGGTGTGGAAAAAGTGTCCTCCAACCTACAGAGAATCAGTATTGAAGATTTCGACAGCAGCCACAGGGGCCTTCGGGATGGCTTATCACTACTTGATTACTCAAAGATCCTCTCTTTAGGTTGGCGGAAAATGCTCGCTTCGTCACTAAAGCCCCATTTAGATGGAGAGAGTTTCTCGTCTCGAAGGTACGATTACTGAAAGTATGTAAAAACGTTTCTTTGTCTAAACATACACAGTTGTCGACCTTCAACTTTGGCGACAATTGCCTCGCAATGGAAAATTTATTATGTCCGTGTAAACATCATTTAAAAAGCAATAATCGTAATTCGAGATTTTCTGCCAATTGCTACCATGAGTGCAGTGTGTGAGAGTGTTTTGATTATATCTGCTCTTCTAAGACAAGAATTAATTTAACGGAAATGGAAAACACGATGTTGGATTAAAAAATGCATAGCTAAGAGAAACAATTTTGGCGCATCTAACACATCGTTGAATTGCAGTTTAGGCACGTAAATATTTTCCGCCCCAGCTTTGGTCCCCAAAGATGATTGATGGTTTACATCAATTTTATCAGATTGATTATCATTATCCATATTTTAATTTTTTTCACTAATTCCTTTGGGACCAAATCCCTCAGTTCATTAAGAACTTGTAAATGCATTAAGAGCTGCCCTTGCATCACGGTTTTATAATTTTATATTATTTATTTTATAAGTTCAATCAATTTTATATTATCGGCAGCGCAAACTTAAAGTTCATCACTGAACTCGAATGAAACATCTGGCACTCAAAATCGTTCAAACAGATTTGTACGATGCTCGCATGAACATAAAACAATGTCATACGAGATTGTGTTTATACAAGTCGAGATTCTCGTAAGTAAGAATCTTCTTCTTCTGTCGATGTGTAAACAGACGCAGATAATTATTGCCTAGTGATAAATCACTGGTGATTCTCGTATGACATAATCGTAGGTGAGCATTTGGTTCTAGCCTGTATGTAAACATTTTGACACGATAATGCTATAGCGAATATTGCTGGTGAAAGTCGCGTACGATTTCTAGCACCAAAACGTATGAGAAACTATTTTCATCTAAACGGGCCTTTATTGTTCGTGGTTCTGCACGTCCACCTCCAAATCGTATCAACTGACCTTGCAATCACGACTGACGCCGTCTATTATTTCCTCTTGTACTTCACGTAGGAAGACATTTACGAAGAAGAAACTTCCTTATTTCAGTTAATGGGACCAATGTTGGATCCTAAACTGTATCCAGTAAGAGTTGGTGCCAGCCCCGAGACCGCATCATCGCGATATGATCAACCCAACGCATTTTTGGATAAAGTATGTATACATTTTAATATGGATTTTGGTATAATATTTGAAATTCCCAACTTTTGCAATCCCAACAAAAGTAGTATGTGAAAATCTTAGTGAGATAATTTTTAAAAATTCTCGAGAAAGACTTTGTTTTGGCAAAAGTTATGCAATCGTATAAATTTAAATTTAGGTCTATATTTTTATATCATTAAGTTGAGTTTGATAATGATTTTCGGCTAGTTGAGTTTCCTTCCTCAAATTTGTCATTATTGTTCAGTGAGTATTTTAAATTTGTATAATTTGTGTGTATTCTGTGAATCAAGTTGTGTGTTCCATAATAACTTTATTAATAATAGTTTAGAGTTTAACTTAGGCGTAAGTACGTTCTATTTTAATGTTAGTAATCTTGAAAAAAAACACCTCAATCAGTATCGCAATACAGCGAAGAAATTCTGACACCGTTAAAATCACTGCCACAGGGATCGAATTTTAAAATTTATTTAAATTCTCTATATATTAATTTTTAAGGATATTGTAAATATAATATCTTTTCTTCATATAGTATAGTCATAAATTCTACTGCGTATTCTAATACGATTCTGTATACCGAAGGAAATTTCGCATGTGTCTACGCATCTTGTCATTAGTTTAGGACTTATTTTAAGAGTATTTTAATTACAGCTGCAGTCAAAATACCCGATGCTGTATAGCATCCTACAAAACGAGGCATCACCAGAGCTGAAACAGAGGATAGATAGAGATAGAAATAAATCCACGTATCAAGTTGATTTCTGCGAATCAGGTGAGAGTATGAACTTTTGCTCTCTACATATCTATACCTCAAAGCTACGGTTGGCCTGAGCTTGCCGGTGGACCTAGATTTAGACTTAGCGCCTAGATTTTTTGATACTTGGCTCTGCATGAATGAAATGAAGGATGGTCTATGAAAGACGACTTAGAAGACGAGTAGAATATATATCATCATCATATATATCATTTCATTTTCATTTATTATGATATATTATTTAATGTATATAATATATATCTTATACTATTTTGATCGTTCCAGGCCCAGGCGCGAAGTTCGAAGGACTCCAACGCGCCTCTGACGAAAGCGGTACCGGACCTTGTGCGCAGCCTATGAGGCTTCCAGGAGACCCTTGTCGAGTAGGTCCAAAGCCGAGGATGACCACACCAAAGACCATCTCCAAACAGGGTGGAGGAGGCGCCGATCCGAGGGCTAAATGCGGTGAGTTTGATTTGTTCAACTCTGGTTGGATGGCTAGGTGGACTCGAGTGTGAGTGCCACTATATATTTTTTTTTATTACGCAATTGACACACGTACGGTAAAGGAAACCAGCATAGACAAAATTAACGTGTCAGGCAGATAAAAAACATATGTTTATTCAGTAAGTAAAAAATACCTGTATCAGTGTTCCCAACTCTTCCGCAACATAGTTAAAATAACAAAAAAAACATAATATTTTTGTTTTTTTAAGTTAACATTAGAAGAATTTGTTGTTAACAACATAATTAACTTAACTAATTTTAACAGCATATGCGACGAGTAACACGCGTGATGTATGAGGATGTGGGTGCGTGTGAGTGAATAAGTGTGTGTGTGTGGATACATGTAGTAAATGAGTGAGTATGGATGCATGTGACTGAATGAGTGAGTGTTTGCATATGAATGAGTGTGATGTGTATCAATGTATAACTAGATGTCAGGGCTCAGTATTATCTCCATATATGGTAAGTTATGTTCAGAATGGTTTATGGTGAGTGGGAAGATTAGGAGCTTTTTCAATGTATTGTATTAAAATATAGCTTGCTATTATGAATAATGATCGACAAAAGTACGTGGTCACTGATTTTAATACGAAATTCAATTATAAGACCTTTTTCGTTAATAAATTTTAGTTTCATCGTTGCTAGACAGAAACTAATTCAATTGTTTGAAAATAAGTTATTTTTTATCAGGCACTTTTGGTCTGCTATTGTAGATAGTATGTCTAGTTTAAATTAACTATATTAATTTAAAATACAGAATAATTATACATATTTCATTATTTCAGAAACATCGTCTGCCGTCCCGCCTCTCGGCAAGACAGAATATCAAGACAATGTATCCAAGTTGGGCGGGATCATTATGAGAGATAAATTACACAGAAAATAAATTATAAAAACTTTTCTATTTTTTCTAAGCCCGGTGAATTCTGAGTTTCCAACAGGGAATGTGCATATTTTGTCAAATCTAGGCCTAAGAAAGAATCCAAAATAATTAAGGGAGTTACAGCATAGAAAGTGAAATTGACGTACATACATGGGCGGATCGTGAATTTGGCGCTCTGGCCTATTACAGGGAAGTCCCCACTAATAATAACGCGACAAAATACACCGACCGAAAAACAAGCGACGGGGAATTCCCCGTTTCGTTCGATAGACGATGCACATGAGTTGATTGATCTTAGTAATTCCAACGTTATGATTGGATTTTATTAAATTGTACACATTTTTTTTTATTTAAAATAACAACGGTTGATCATAATTATTTCACAAAATATCTTAGTTCCTCCATTTAGTACAAGTACGCTTACGGCGTGCTTTTGGATTTTCATAAGTGTGACTATAGAAGGCTTGTTAGCGCGTTGCTGGCCTTTTAGAATTATGTATCCTCTTTCTTGAAGGACCCTTTGTCGAATTGCTTCGGAGATACATCGATGGGCAACTGGTTCCACATAGTGGTGGTGCTCGGAAAAAGCGGCATCAAAACGCTCAGTTGTGGAACGAAGGTCGTCGAGGTGAAAAATGACTAACCCTTTAAGATATCATTGGAGATTCGTAGAAAAATAATTGTTTAAGATATGTAAGATTGATTGCCCTAAATTTAAATATCGTGTGCGCCATAGTCTAGATACCCCAGGCATACAACCATCTCATTTGCCCCTTCCAGAAGAGCGCATTTTGACAAAACCTCACCGATATCCAGATTTAACGATCTGATAAACGAGATAGTCCTGGATAACCTAAGCGAGGACCACACTATGAAATCGATATTTAATGCCTGCAACGCACCCGCTATTTCTCTGCCATTGAGTGTCTTTGGTCACTTAACATCAGATGAGTCTACCCGTCTTCCCCTTATCAAATAATTTTGGAATAATTTTGTGATTCTTATAATGTGTTTGTCACATTTAAACATATTGTTTTATGTTTCTTGTACTAATGCATTAAAAAAATATTAACCAGCTGTTTAGGGTTCAATAATAACACACATGATAAATAGTCGTTTATGTATAAAATCAAAGTATACAGTATGTCATGCGGGCCGAGTCTGTGCACTGGAGATTAACTCTCCCCGCTTGTAAAGCATTGTCCCATCTCTCCTCTCGTCTTTGACTAGATCTCTCCTGATCTGTTCATCTCTTCTGACTAGATCGTTTCTCACTGGTTCTTCTTTTTTTATGGTCTGGTCGTTCCGGATGACTTCTTCCCGCCGTATTTCGCGAGATATTCTCGTGGCTCGTGACACTGTTGTCTCGTCGTGTTGTCTCACTATGACTGCGCGCGCGTCTGATGTGTTTCGTTCCCTGAAATCAGAATGATTTTTAAAAGAAGATCAATACGGCGTGCTTTAGCAGTCCCTATGCGTACTGAACATCTGGATTAAACTTTCTCTCTATTGCTTTACGTGAGAGTGCCGTCCACGCTGACCTAGTCTTAAGACACTTGCGTTATTTATTTTATGTACCACCCCAGTCAACCTGTCTGGCATGTCCTCGAAGTGGATCACGCGTGCTGAACAGCAATGAGCGTAATGAAAGAATGAAAGTAAGTGCTTTTTCAGTGACGATCGCGAACGATCTCCCACTGATGCTACACCTGTAATATCTCCTTACACTGCCAGATTAGAGTTAAAGTCAACAGTGTCTTTCCCCTTGGCGATGGAATAAGATATAATGTCTGAATATAAAAGGGAAATAAAATTCTGAATATTTTTATAGTTTGATTTCAACACAATGTTCGCATAAGGTGCTGTTAAGAAGATTGGAGTATGCATATGGCTCTCTATAGTTCTCTTCTTGAGTGAAACTTAAAGAGTAAGTTAAAAACGGTGTAATGTAAACGGTTTCTGATGACAGATGGCTCAGAAAGACCCTTACATAGAATGGCCCAGAATGAAGAAAAGGGAATGCCCACCAGAAGCCAGAAAAATGGTGGGAAGGATTAGTATATTTTTTTAAATTAATTCACTATTTCATAACTCCAATCCAATGAATTCTATTCAAGAAATCATCTTTCGTCGTCAATTAAGTATTGTGTTTCTACTACTTAGGGAATGTTGCATCTATTGTAGAAATAGACAATTACAAAAGGCTCATTCACAGGGCATACCAGATAGTTATATGTAGCAGGATGTACAGGTGTACAAAATAATCACATGAATCGGGATCTACAAGATAATCATGTATCATGTACAGGGTTAATACACAAGACGTTCCTTTTAGAAACTCAATTTACAGACGAGTTTGACAATTTGAAACGGTTTCATTAGTAAGCTTTTTTCAAAATCTTGTTTGTTCTCACCGTCCAAGAGTTACGAGTCTCTCGATATCATTTCTTCTTTCGGGCGCGCGTGGGGGCGGACTGGCCGGCGGTGATGAGGCATTCGACACCGAGGCGGGCGAGGCCGGTGATGAACCGACTGCCGAGTCACGTTTCGCTGACGACGACGACCCAGAGGTGGATCTGCGCCGCGGACGCATGGCCGGGATGTGCAGTGATGCTGTGATCACACATTCGTCCTCTGAACACGGGCCAGTCTGGAATTATATTTATTCTAATTGGGGCAATATCTTTGTTTATTCTTTTTTTACATTGTATGCCTAAATTCTAGAGTAGAATCTTAACATAAGTGACAACACTCCCTTACGAAAAAATTCAAGTGTACATATTTTTTAATTAATTAAAATCAATAGCGGATAAAAAATTTAAAAGCACTCCTAACAGAGCATAATTAAAGCGATTTTATTCCAAAAGCGGGACACGTAAAGAAATAGGACGAATCTAGAATATATAGAATACCGTGTCAAACAATTAAAATGGCGAGAGACATACCTATTTACATAGATATAAATGGACTAAATCTAATGGGTATCCAAGACAAGGCAAAAGAAACTGAGGAAGACCATGGATCCGATGGGAAGACGATCTTAAAAAGTAGCAGGTCCACATGTATATTCATAATTAGTTATTAGGTATAAGAACTTGCTTGTTTGAAATATAGGCATTCATAATAATAATTGATTTGCAAGAATATGGTACAAAAATGTTATAGTGGTACAATCTATGGTTCGCTTATTCTTTCACACATAATGGCGTGCAAATTTGTCTTAAAAGGTAGAATAGAAGTTTACATTATGAGTCATATCCTTATGGTCAATTCCGATATTATTTTATCACTACATTATTAAAATATATGTTTTAATAGAAAAGTATAGTAGGAAGGGCTTTGAATGTTTTTAGTAAATCATTATAAACCTTGATCATTTCTATATATACACTTTTGCCGTCTTATAGGTAGATTGATCCCATTACTAAAACACAATTCTGACGGAAATCAATAAGTCTGAAGGCGTAATAAGTTATCCAATTGCAATAAGTTATCCGTTGGAGCCTTGTACGGTGAGTACGATGACATCTTAGTTATTCCAATGAAATTGAAATAAAAACTGAATTTGAAATTCCTAAACGATTTGATATCTTTGATATCAAAACTCTCATTTCATTTGTAAGGACCTTATATTTATGTTTTTGAAAGAAAACATTTTTTTTAAACGGATTAAAGCTATTTGTATTATTATAAACATATAATTATTTATAATAATACATAATAAAATATTATAAGTTTATAATAATACAAATAGCTTTAATCTGTTTAAAAAATTGTTTTCTTTCAATGTGTAAAAGCTGTGTTAACCAAAGACAATTTATGTTTTTGTGTACGAATAAGTGTAATGAATGTTCATTCATTCAACTGATGTTATGACACTTCGTTGTATAAAAGGGCGATCGCGTTATCGCTTCAAAGCGATGTCTTCCAGACCACTGTGAGAAACAAAATCAAAATGAAATGTTACCTACGGATATAAAAAGAGATATACCTCATTATAATCACTGGCCGAGTCGTTGGAGTCCGGCGCTGAATCTCTTAAAGGTGGAGAACATATAACGCCACTACTCGTACACTCCTCACTGCTTCTGACCCTGTAAGGGACGAGTACATCATTTAATACTTTAGTAAATTAGGTTAGACTTAAAGTAGTGTAAATAAAGTGCGTGCGTACAAAGTACAGATGTCAGAAGTGGAACGTAAATTAATTACTTAAGCAAAAGCCCCAATAGATGTTCGTGTACCATGTATTTGTATATCTATATTCACACTGTTTACACACGGTCTGCGTGCTGACGATAATGATGAAGTAATGCAACAGAATTGCTATCTAAAGTTCTAATATGTATAAACGAATGCATCAACCAATAGCGTGTAGTTTTTCTCGATCTCCCTTTCTCACTCTCTCTCAATCGCTCTCTCCCTTGTCTCCGACGAAAACGCTGCACATCTTTGTGGCGATCCGTAAAAAAACTTATCCCCATGAAAAGAAGTTTTTAAAGAAGTGTCGCTTCAAAAAAACAGTATTTACCAACCTGTCTTGTGCCATCCTAAGTTCTTGTCCCTATGTGACATTCATAATTTTTAAAAGTTAACAATTGATTTTTTCTTATTATCCTATAACCTTGCTACATATACAAAATTAATTTAAGAAACTTAAATGATAGGTTTTAGGAAATTGCCCCCCTTCACAATCACACTGCCCCCTGTGGAGCATGGGCTATACGTTGGAAAACACAGGGCTAGATCAGAACGTTCTTAAAATCAAATATGTATGGCTGTCGTAACGATTTGTATGATTCAAAACTTGCTGATAAAAAGTGGCAGAGAGTTTCTTGCCAGTTCTTCTTGGCCGCTTTACACCCTTGACTTACGAACTGGTAGTAATTCCAATGTTAATTCAGAATCAATTTAACATCTTTTCTGTTGACGTTCATAAGTATACTTGGCTACCTATATAAAGTTAGAGTGAAAAAAAATCTTAATATATATAAATCTCCTGTCACGATGTTTGTCCGTGATGGACTCCTAAACTACTTAACCGAATTTAAATTAAATTGGCACACCGTGAGCAGTCTGGTCCAAGTTAAGAGATAGGTTAGCTTAGATCTTTAATTATAGTCGCAATTTTATTTTATTGCAAATTATTTGTCTATAATTAATTGACAGTTACAATTATCTGTTAACTCCAAAAGATACTTTTCGACTGGATTGAGTAAGTAATCAATAGATGCCACTGCTATGTTAAACCGACAAACGTGTCATATAAGCTACAATTCAATATCATGATTACCACGTGTTATTGAGGCTAAAGTATAAATTCAATTTATTTTGTAGTAAACGAAATACCGTGAAATACAATTATTTCTACTTTTTTTAATTTTTGGTGTTAGCATAGCCAACCACGTGTTACTAAGACAGAAGAGTAAATCATATTCAAATTATAGTGACGATAATACAGTGAAATTATTCTTTCGTGTCACGGTATCAAGGCTAACTAAAACCACATTAGGGAGAAACGAAGTTCGCGGGGGCAACTAGGATGTCTTATATACATATATTTTTTATGTAATAGAAATAGTTGATAGTTTGATAAATAAATAAATGCATAAATGGTAATAATGAGTTGTCTACAATAAAAACAGTACACAATAGAATTGTAAATATATACCGCGTAACAATCGTCATAGCAGAAGATAGAGAGCCAGACGACGTATCCGAGGCGGCGTCTTTTGTTCGCGTCCGTCGAACCGGGACACGATCATTGTTCCTGCAAAATGATATCAATAGATATTATTATGTCTGGTAACTCAGGATAGCTATAGCTCTGGTTAGCTCACGATGAACTCATGGTCACACTGTTGCACACGTAACCCAACTGGACACAGTATTTATCATCTTATCCAATTTTTATATGTACTAGGATGCAAACTAGTAGGAAGTTCAGCCGATGTTAAGTGATGGACAATGGGCACTTAAGAGACACAGAAGGCTCGTAAATGCAACAACTTTTAAGAATTAGTACGCTCTTTTCATAAAGTGGGAAGCTGGTGCGCGGCAGAAACTGCCTTAAAAACGTTCAGATGTAGAACGACGGACGGTGAGGTGATACGGATGGTATTTTCTATTCTGCCGGAATGTCCGAAGTTGTGTTATTCTAGCCGCATTTATATCACTGCCTTTTGAAGAATGTATTTCAGGAGTTTTAATTATTTGATACATTCGTGTGTTACGTGTGTGTTGTGTGTTGTGTGTTGGTGGACAATTATTGATACTCTAGTATAACACTCCTCTTTTCCACCGCGTCGGTGATTACCCTTATGTGTGACACGGGCGTGGTAGGTGGAGCCGAACTAATTCATTTATTCGTTATTTTCTTTACGCAAAGTAATAATCAATATAATGTTTTGAGGCTTTGGACGTTTTTTTTCCATCCTGCCGTCTATAATCTTATATGGTGCTCGCATCACGCGCTCCTATAGGTCGACATCCTTTTAATTAAATTTTAAGGTCTGTATATATCGTGATCTAAATGGAAAAAAACAGCCTGGTTAAAAGGCCGGCAACGCACTCGCGAGCCCTCTGGCATTGAGAGTGTCCATGGGCGGCGGTATCACTTAACATCAGGTGAGCCTCCTGCCCGTTTGCCCCCTATTTTATAAAAAAAAAAAAAAAATACTTGGTAAACATTATTTATCAAATAACAAGTCAGCCTGACGACTTATCATGTACTAAAACAATTGGGATCAAGAAAAAGAAAAGTTGGGAATAATAAAAATTGCTTGCTTACATATTAGAAGGCAGAGGCTGTGTGGTAGCAGTCGCAGTGGCAGCGTGCAAGAAGTGGTCTCGAGCCCACACTCGTCGCACACCACTCTCCGAATTTGCGTTGGCCTCCGCTGTTCTGTGGACATCCGCTCTTATACAATACCCATCACCATGCACATGCCAACACAGAACTTGCAACTCGCAACGCAGTTCTGCCGCAGTCGGTTGATTTACTCTAAAGGACCTTCTGTCTTCAGTGATTACGTAATTAGTTAACCTGACAACATCTTATGAATGAAGCCTTTCCAACTTATTATTTAATAATGAATCTACTTAATCTTCCTCGGATTTCTCTTACGACATCAGCCTCCTCCAAAATTGTCAACTGTATTCTGTCCTTCTTAATGGAGCTGGTACTTTTCTAAGACGTCTTCCCATCGGATCAATGGTCTTCCTCAGTTTCTTTTGCCTTGTCTTGGATACCTTTCTTATATCTTTAATATGTTTAGTTAGTTACCGATAAGTGATGATACCGGTAAATGGACCTATTATCTCTTATCGTACGCCAATCGCCATTGTAATTGCTTCACGCGGTATTCTATATTTTCTGGTTTCGTACTATTTCTTATTTTTGTTAGTATTACTCTGTCCCGTATTTAGAATTCTTATAGTGACCTTATCAATATTAATTTACTATCTAAAACAGCCAGAATTTATTGGGGACTAAATGTGAATATTATCACCAGTATATACCACCACCACACATAATGGAGCTTATTAATGCTGCTGCGGCCTGGGCACCACCTGTGTAAATCCTCTATGTACGCAAGCTGCGCAAGCTACAACGAGGCTTCGCCCAGAAAATATGTAGGTCCTACAGGACGGTTTCATTAAACTCCTCGAAGTAGGTACACTGCCCCTGGATTTAAGATTACAAGAGGAACCTACTATGTATGAAGACAGAAGGGGTTTATCTCCGAGCGGATTAGAGGATCTTAACATAAAACGAAGGTCATTTAAGGGTCTACCACACCCTGCAACAAGCCTACATTTTAAGATTAAAATTTATACCGATGGTAGCAAGACCAACTAAGGAGTGGGCGCGGCTTGTTCAAAATGGGAAAATGGAAGTGAAAAGAAAAATCAAGCTATCACGACATTGTACTGTATACCAAGTTGAACTAACAGCCATCCGCAGTGCAGTCGATGATGTCAAAACTCACGCGCGTCGCTGGAAGCCGTCACGCACGAACGCTCTCTAAATCCTCAACTACTAAAGTATAATCTAATCGAATCTCCTAAGTAATAATATTTCTTATACCGCAAAATTGCGTTAGCAGATGGCGCTGTTTTACATTTAAAATATAAAATACATTTAAATCTGAATATTAATTTAAAACATTTGTTAATATGTGTATATTTTTATAATATGATAATATAAATACTTGAATAGATACTAACTCGGCTCTCCGAAGCAATAAGGAATCTAGGTGGGCAGGCTGCGTATGCGCAAGGTGGATGTAAGCTTCGTGAAGGAGTTCAGCCGGAAGTGTCCACAGTTCTGTCTGCCGCTCAACTAGTTGTCGGACCACGTTGATCACGTCTGTTCTCTCCGCTAGCTCTTCCGCGCTGGAATATTTAATCTTATAAAAAATTGCTACTTTCAAACCTAGTTTTTTTTTGTAGAAAACAATATAAACTTAAAAAATATAAAAGGCCGGCAACGCACTTGCGAGCCCTCGGGCAATGTGTCTATGGGCGACTCTAATGTGATCGTCTTGCCCGTTTAACCCGTTATATAAAAGAACAAAATCGGTGTATTCGCACTGTAATCTTGTCTCTTTCTAGCAAATGATGATAACACTGTGCTGAAACGAAACGGATGATTACTCTATATAAACTGTACCAAATGAATGCTATCGAGAACAAAATCTGTTAGGCATAAAAATCAGGGCTAGAAAGTCAATACAATTAATTAACTAAACCAACAAAGGGCTGGAAAATGCCAAATTTAAAAACGTCCAGTTCTAATTCGCACTTGGAATGACAAAAGCTCGATGTTGAAATATGTATTGCAGTTTAAGTATTTATTTAAACAAACCAATTCACAACGTTGAGGATGAACACTACTAGATTTATTTTTCATATGGAAAGAGATTTTATAACGTGGATAAGGTGATTTTTGAACCACGATATACAAAAACCTAAAAAGTATATAGTAGTATATAGTAGTAAGTAATAAAATGATACCATTGACACAGACTGAGTCTACTATTATATATTAACTAAAATGGTAAAGAAACGTAAAAACTATAAAATCAATGGGCTGAAGACATCATAAGGGTTTCAGAATAAATGAATGGAGGAAGCAAAGAACAGATCCAAATAGAAAATTTAAGAGGAGTCCAGCAGAAAAGGAATAAATGGAAATAACTATAAGTAACTCGAGTGGCGTAACTATACCATCTGGGGCCCGTGGCAATGTCTTTTAATGGGGCCCTATGAGTAAAAATCGTCACGCTGTACTCAGTTTAATTTTAATCAACTTCGAGATTTTCAGCATACTCAATTACACGTTGTATATGTCCCACTAATACCAAAAGAACTTCTCTCTTAGGTAAGAGGAAATGGTCTGGAGCCCTCACGCTAGCCTAATGCGTATTCCATTCATCCATAGAACATAATTCATCATCATTATATTTTCGGTAAAGGAAACGTGGGGAAAACTGGATACATTTACAGTGAAAAAAAAAATTGAGCTCGCGGCCTGTTGGGCAGGGGCTAGGGGCCCGTGGCATTTCGCCAGCTCTGCCACCCTATTATTATACCACTGACTTACACCCATTTTATTTGTAAATTTTATAGTATGAAATGGACTTCACTATTAGTATATGTTGTGCGTACCTTGCGCATTCATTTGGCTTATTTTTATGTAGAATATTGGGTGCGAAGATAGTGGCAATGTTAGCAGCATCCATCTTATTCCCCGGCTGGTGATCATCAACAGAGTGTGATGCCAATTGCGACAGGAAGGAGAGCAGAGCGTTCAATGTATCCCTGTGAGCTGATGGTAATAGCTGGACTATGTACCTTAGTGCTTCCCATTGCAAAGTCCTATTGTGGATTTCTGAAAATAAAAAGTATTTTCTATGTGATGTTGTTCTCACTAAAGGCGTTGTGTGGAAAATAATAACTTGTACAGGTACCGGCAAACATCTTGAACAAATGCAGCAATGTCCTTGCCTGTGAAAAATCAATTTTTAGGTATCACTGGGAGGGGGGTGTGGGAGAGTGACGTTCGATGCCGTGATTGGTTAATCAATTGACGTTTGTGTCCCGCGCTGTGTAAGATGCGCAAACTTTCCCCCACTCCCTTGTTTAATGCTCTAGAAGTTTGCCGGTATCTGTATAAAGCATGTAACAAAATTCACAGGTCTTTACTAAAAAGTGGATAAAGAATTCTACATAAACATACATATACAAGAAACAAGTTAACAAGAAAAGATAAATTAACATTTAATATGTAGGCGAAATCCAGAAACCTAATTTCCTGCTTTATTTAGGTTTGGTAGTTTATACTTTTATTATTGACTGACTGCCAGCAACACATTTGGATCTTAATTTTGGTATAGCAAAAAAAAGATTACACAAAGCTGTTGTGTTTAACTTCTGTTGTTTTCAATAAGCCTAACAGCTTTAATATTTTTGTGTATCGTTCTTAAATCCCAATTCCAATTATGTTGGTACATTAATACCGTAATAAAAGAAGAGATAGAGAAAGTAACCTTCACTCACTCTGAGTCTGCAAGAACGCACAGTAGAGATCTCTACATAGCAATGGATCTGGAAGGTCTCTTAGGAACTCTTTAAGAAGTGTTGCCACGTCATGAGGTAGGGCATCGTCCAGAGCACATTCCTGGCCCCTCTCCCACTCTTCCCGTAGCTGAAACATCATTTACTTAATTATTAATTAATTAATGATTTAATTTTGTTATAAATTTAAAGACACATGGCCCATGGGCACATTTATTGAAACGCTTTTTGTTGTTGAAGTGTTTTTGATTATTTATTAAGATATTATTTCACTTTCTAGATAGTTTTTAATTTATGTAAATCTAGTACACAGTAAAAACCATGTACTACAACAAATCTTATTTAGGCAATTAACTTTCTCCTAAAATATTTAACAAAACCTTAAAATATTTTCTTACAATGAATGTTTAGTGACTAAATCAAACATATCTAAAATCTTTGGCATATGTTTTGATTAATTGTTGAAAATGGTTTGGCGAATTACTTAATTTAAAGACGACACCGCACTGCAATCTGCATCTGCATCTTTTTTATAAATAAATCGGAATCCATGGTGTATCTGCCACTTATTCATTTGACTAGTTAATTATTACCAACCTTGAATAACAATAAACAATAGAATCTTAAGCATAGATTGGCTAACTAGATGGCGTTTGTTCATATTAGTTCATTATTGCGGTTTAGCAGCTCATACTATATTTTATTGTTATAGGGATTTTCTATATTGAGTTTTTATTTCTTCTTTCGCGTCTTTCTTGTCCCTACCACGGTTGATTCGAAGAGATTCGAAGCCATTAATAACGAAATATATAATAACGATAACAATGATAGTAACAATTCTAATTTTAATGGAACTTTGAATAACCTAAGTAGTAATAAGGTAAGATAAAATAATTGTATTATTTGTATTCATGTCTATGATAATAAAAGCCTTTTGTTAAAGTTTATCTCATTTAACTTTATTTAACCAATTTCTGTTAAGTTGCATACAATTGATCATTTTTCGAAAAATAAGGTCATAAAGAAGTTTCACTTCTTACGTGTGTACACTGTACATGCACACTTTTTTTTAATAGTTCTTTTCTTACTAGGGTTGCCTGCAAGATACGGCTTGTAATAAGGCAGCCCGTTGCATCCTTAATGTTATATTTTTGTGTTTTAAAGTAACGAATTTTAAACATATACGTTATTACATATAATGGCGCGTGTCGTTTGTGATTGGTCAACAATATCTAATCATAGACCCGCTAGACATTGTCTCTTCCTTGTTAGCAAGATTGTTGCATTTACTTTGAATTCCCTGAATTCTTAAGAGCGTAAATTTAGCTGTCGTACGTCTTTATATTTACAATTATTTAAATTATATAGAAGAAGTACTATTTTAATTTTTAGTTGGTTGGTTTTGACTGTATTTCGTCTTTGTTTCTGATAGTCTTATGTGACTGACATCCTCGATTTTTGGGTCTAAGTCAAGCTGGTTTTCATACAATGTTTTCCCTTCCTCCAATCTAAAGTATGGACCACTAACTGGTCAGGAGGCGTTAGTGCAGTGGCAGTTAAGCCCCAGTGCCTAAAATTAAGAAGTTGTGTATTGCCGCATCGGCCGGTATCTTCGTAGTAATTTAGAGTAGATTATACCTGCTTTTGTAGTTTAATATACGGACTTTTCGCATCGCGGATTGCAGTGCGGTCACTCACTATGCGCTGGGCAGGTGCCAGGCGTAAGATGGAGTGTCTGCCCACACTGACTAGTCATCGCTTGATATTTCCATATTTCTTACATACTTGCATCGCGTTCTTGGTTTTTGAATGGCTTATGGATCCTCAATTTCTGTCACCATGAAGGTTTTTAGGTTACCTGAACTGCTAATATGAGAGATTTGAAGTCTATTTTCCGGAGAGGTGATGCAGTCGAGATTGGACATTATTTTTAAAAGATTTTGGATAGCTAGCTAAAAAGTATACTCAGCATCCCTTGGTATTGTGTAGAGATGTGCGCTCTTTGCATTTTCCACCGCATTTCCTTCAGCAGATTATTCAGATTTTCATCGGAGGCAGCATTTTCATCAACAGACGCCGAAGCGGTTAAGGCGGTCGCGGTCGAAGTTTTTCCGCAACAATTCGACTGAACAATAGGTTCTTGAAATTCTTAAAATGCCGGCAACGCAATCGCAAGCCGTCTAGCAATGTAAATCTAAACAGAATATTAACTATTTAAAATGGCGCCATCAATGGCAGAGGGCTCGCGAGTGAGTTGTCGGGCTTTTTAAGAATTCTTATGCTCTTTTCTTGCGTAAACGTAATCTAATAACTTACGTAACCAGTTTTTATATGTATGTCAAAGGTAACGATGTGTAAATAAATACATTTGTAAGTATTGAATGTTAGGAAATGAATATTATATATTTTTTATCGAAACGTCGAAAATCCCAGTTGACCCAGTTCAAAATTATTTATACACATCTCTCGTGTAGTGTTTGTAATCTAAATGAGGCAACAATCCACGCTCAGACCAATTCAATTAATATGCAATCAATTTTACATACTTTATGGCCAATTCAATAAACATATATATATGTCTGTGTATTGGCATTAAACAGAACTTATGTGTATAAAGTGTAGTATCGAAAAGAGAGTTCTAGGTCTGAAATTGAAAGATAAGAGTGAGTAAAACTAGAAGAAATAAAAGACATGACAAAACTTAGAAAAGACTGAAATGGAAATGGACAGGACACATTATTAGAAAAGACGAAGAAGAAAGATAAAAGGACGAAAAAAGCAGAATGGCTTCCTCGTTATGACAAAAAAAAATGTGTGTGTGTGTCAGCTACGACGCACGATTGGAGTTTACTCCTTACGAACGATAATTATGATATATATCGAATAGAAAAAATGGGTAAATTAACGCATCTGCTAAAATGATAAGAGAAACAAACATATATCTGTAATTATTCGGATTATTTATATTACTTCAATAAAGCGTATTACATAAAGTATGTTACAAAACAATATAAATAACAATAATAATTGTGTTCAATTTATACAAATCCAATTTTAGAGAGAGAATGAGTTCAATCCTACATATATATATGTTTGTCTCTTTCTACATAACGCCTCAACTTTTCGTGTTACACTTGATTTTACTCCTCATAAATTTCCGTACCGGGCCTTATAACTCAAATCGTTTCTTAAGGAGTAAACTCCAAAAATCGAGGAAGAAAAGAAAATATAAGAAGATGATATAAGTAAAGAGAGAAAATAATCGGCTTGCTGATTAATATAAACACTATAGAATTTTCTTGATTTTTATACAGAACTGTACAGAAGTTTGGCTACCTGATATTAAGTGAGGGCCTATTGGAGGGCATGCCTATCCAGAAGATGCATTTCATGGAAGGAAATCACGGATTAACGTTAAGGAGTGGACGGATATTACATATGCCACAGGACAAGTTACGATTTTTAAGACTGACGGCCAACCATTCAACACCTCAGTTCACTGGAAATAATCCAGATTTGTTTTATATCAGGTTCATTTTTCCTACATTACTCGAAGGGTCCTATCAGGAATTGATCACTTTTAAAATTGTATCCATAGAAAAGAGGTTGGACTTGTTGTATAAATAATAATTATCAAAAGCCCATTTTACATTTGTCCCCCAAGTGGGGCAGAGCATCCAGCAGTGAAAGCCAACCGGCGGATCTCTCAATTTCACTCCACGTCATTCCAGCTTCGTTCGCCTTTCTACGTTTGTTTTGCTATCGATATGGATAGTATATAGCCCGTTATAATTACGTCTTGACGGTCGAGAAGAAAAATTAGATTCTACATGTAATGTTTTCATAATATTATTAAAGATTTAACATACAATGCGTTTTTTCTATAAATCTGGCCCTCCACTAGAATTTCCTAAACTTTGTGACCTTAATTAACCAAGACCAATTGTGAATATTATAACATCCTTAGTTTTACAGTGAGTGTTTGTGTATTCTGAACTATTTCAAGGCTCCCCATACTAATTCCTTCTTCGTACGACGGACAATTGTATACCTTTCTTTTCGTTAAGAAAATTTAATATGTGGTACGTATTCAGGGTTTATTATTTAAAGTTATACTTAAGTTAACGGTCACCGAATTGTCCCTTGTGGTACATACCGCAAATTGTAGATGTCGCTACTACAATATAAGATTATATATTTCCAATCAACCTATTTTCTGTCGTAGTAACGGCCTTCAAATGTTACAACAATGTTGAACAGTTGCGTTAATTGGTGTTTTGGTTAGTGTTTGACGTTAAATTTGGTTAAATTTAGTTTTGTTTGCTTTGAGAGTTGCACGTTCATGTTTCGCAATTAACTAATCAACATTGTTGGATTTTATAATTGTGACATCAAATACAATGTTATTAAAAGGGAAGCACAAGTCTTAGTTGTTAAAACAAGATGTATGTACTTACATTATTATTTTGGTTCATCGCATCACGTCAAAGACATTAAAGTAACTCAAACTCAATATGTAGGTATATACACTTATAAATGTTAACAGAAAATATGTGAAATTGTTTGTAGATTTGCATTTACTACCAGTTCGCAAGACGAGGGCGTAAATCGGGCCAGAAGAACTGGCAAGAAACTCTCCGCCACTCTTTTTATTCGCCAAGTTTTGAGTCATACGAATCGTTTGTAAAGCCGAAGATTAGGATCATTTAAATAATCGTCAAATTTATAAAAATCTTTATTGAATCATTTATGTTTAACGAGAATTTTGAATGTATTCAGTGATAATTCTCTAATGTCGTTTGTTGTAAAAACGAATACAATTTCCATATAAGGAGTGGTTTATCTTCTGGAGCCTGGTTGGTCGTACACTCAATTTAGTTCTGTTTCGAGTATTATATTGCTGAACCTCACTATTTGTTTTAAAATCGCTTATATTTTTTTACATACAACAATTCTTCAAGAATGTATTGACCAGATAGTGTAATAATATTTAATTCCTGGAACTTATTCCGTACCGACTCCCTTGGGGTAACACAACAGATACCCCGAACAGCCCGCTTCTACAGCACAAATATGGATTGAGCCTTTGCAGCATCGCCCCACAGTAGAATACCGTACGACATAACACGGCTATCATACACAATTTTAGTCTTGTCCATATTAGTTAAATGTCGGAATTTCTTTACTGCATATGCTGCAGAGCTCAGCCTATTCCAAAGAGTGTCTATCATCTATAGGTGTGGGCCCCAATCGAGTTTACTATCTATTGCCTAGGTAAAGGAAATTTCGTTAAAGTTATAAAGGGTTGTTTATCTGTGATTTTTATAAAAAAAATATATTTATTTCGGCAAATTGGGATTTCATACTTCGTCTCCTTGTAGCTCTATACATTTCGTCCATCGTAAGTTTGAAATAATAGGATTTCTGAAGGGTCTCAATAGTTATACCTTCCAAGGATTAGATCCTATTGCCCATAATATGAGGTTTCAGTGCTGACGTCTTTTCGACCCTAACCTCTTTAGCAAATTTACACAGTTAACCACATTTTAACCATTGAAACTAATAGTTCAGTTCAGTAGTTTGTGATGCTTTTTTTACGCAAAAGTAATTATTTTATTAATATTAATAATTATTTTATTTTTATTACTATTAACGTTGTCATTAAAATGACGATGATTGTCTGATAAAAGTAAATGGTGTAGTTTGTCCAAATTTTTTCAACTTATTTATTAAAAAAATATACTCACTGAATTATCAAACAGCTGTACTTTCAACTTACTTGTCTCACTCTCTTCTTTGAAGCGGAGACCCGGAAGAGGCCCATGGTATGAAGACCATGTCGGCGAAGGTGAGCCAAGCAGGCGGAGACTAGTGCTGGAACTCTGGGTCTGCCTCCACCTGCCTCTTCTAGACCTGCCCAGCCCCAATCCCCCGAATCACAGGATTCACTCTGAAATTTTTTTCACTTTACCTTAGTTTTCTTCCGAAAGGACAAGATGTATTGTTAAATAAACCCGTTTAATTAACAAATTGAGTAAAAAAATCGAATAAAAAAACAGAAAATTTTGAAGATTTATATATTAATATATCAGTAACATTACGATAACGTATTATATATATTAGTACATGTTTGACATTCACGCGTGGCAGGAACTTTACAAGGCTTTCGTGTGGACACAGGTCCAAAAAAAATACAATTCTAGACTAATTATATAGTATTTAGTGGCAGTTCGTAATACCGCCTTAGGCAATCCACTGCCAATGTAGGTCTATAAAACGCATACATTTATTATAGAACATTTCACAAACGTTATCATCTGATATTAAGTACCCATGGATAAGTACCCTCTCAATCCCAGCTTTTGCATAACAATGCGGGGCAACCACCTGAAAAACCCTAAGACCTATGTCGAGGTGATACGGGTGGAATCTCGTATTCTGCCTCGACGTCCGATGATGAAACTTTTATGGCTTTGAAGGCATTTTATTTTTCGCTGAGATCCGCTTCTTTCATAGACAAAATTGACTAACTAATGCAGAAATCTGAAGATCCAAGCGCACAGATGGTGGGTAGTGACTCCTCTTTTGAATTACTCTGTCTAGTGATGGAAACTGCTGAATACAGGTCAGCAGGTATTAAAGGTCCTTTCGTGCTTTTTAAATTAATATAGGAAAGAACCAATGACAAGCAAAGATGGGATGGGCTTTGGTCTCACCTTCTTCGGACGAGCAAAAACGCGGAAAATATTAAACGAAAGAAAGAAAGAAAAACTAAATTATACACAATATACAGGACATATATAACGGCTTTATAAAAGTCTTTCCTCCAAATTCGATTTTGTTCCCTTTGTAGGAGACTCTTATGCCGTGGGGTTCAAGTTAGCTTCAAGCGCTTATTAAAGACTTAAGTTGACGCCTGGTAGATAGTACTGGTGACTCCAGAGCTGGTGGTTTCCTCGCTCAACGAATAAGTATCGTAAAACAGGGAGGAAATTCTGCCAGCATTAAAGGTACACAGGGACCTTTTTAAATTTGTTTTAATATTATTTTTATTATGTAGGTTAAGAAAATTGTAAATATTGTATCTTTGATCGTTATGAGTAGGTTTTATAAATAAAAATGAATCACAAACATTGATTTGTAAACGAACGTAAAAAACTTACCAACAATACATTTTTTCTTTGGTTAAATAGGTATTTTTTATCTGTGATGATTCTGTTTCTATATAAATTACCACTTGTACGAGTTGTTTCAATAGAAATGATGTTTCAATGCATCATCAACAGGCACATAATGAAAGCCTAAACGGAACTAACATGGCTATTTCGAAAGACCTAACACCATCGTAATTTATATTTTAAATAACATAGTTTTGCTTTGACATTGTCTCCCCATCGAAGTGAGGGCTCCACACCGTAGTTATACAGATAGCCATACAGTCTTTCTTAATAATCATCATCATTATCATCTTTTATTAACTACGATTTAACGGTGTCTTGGATGTTTTTCTTCTTTATAAATTGTAATGAAAGATCTCACTCTTCTAGAGCATTTACCATGAAGAGTGTTCGGAGGAGTTATTCGACGTTTAGGCAGAATATGAACCACCACCCGTATCAGCTCGACCTCCGTCGTTCCACAGGTTTTGGCGGAACTCTCGGTATAGTATAAATAAATTATGATCCATCCTATAGGAAAGGAGGTGACCAGCCTCCTGTTCCTGACACCGTCAACTTTTTGAGTCTAAGGCAAGCCAGTTTCACGATATTTTCACGTACGAGCGTATCTTAATTGCCCACATAGACAGATAGTCCATTGGTGCAAAGAAGGTGATCGAACCTACGACCTCACGGATGAGAGTCGCACGCTGAAGCCACTAGGCCAACACATCTCTCAAGACAGGTACATATGCAACTCTGAATCACCTGTCTTGTCTGAAACATAGAAACCAGCTCATTATATACATAGAAAAACGTTCACCCGTTGGTAACGAATTGCTCTATTTCTGTACATAGCGTCATAGTATAAAATTATCATGGCCTTTTATTAAGGCCAGGTAACCAGATACGTGACGTCACGATGACGTCACGTGACGTCAATTTTAGCCTATTCCATTATGTCTTAATTACACTAGCGGGCAATGAATTTAGGCGAGTTTTTTAATTGGATTTACATTTTATAAACATTAAAAGGCCGGCAACGCACTCGCGAGCCCTCTGGCATTGAGAGTATCACTTAACATCAGGTGAGCCTCCTGCCCGTTTGCCCCCTGTTTTATACTTAAAAAAAAAAGATTATTTGATCACTTAACCATGCAACATACGTATAATTTATATTTACATAACCTACAAAGAAATAATAGTAACAATTATTTATGTTTATTTAACCAAATACTTAAAAAAAACCAAGCAAATACAGATTAGGTATCAGGTAGGAACCTAACAACGCTTTAATATTTAATAATAATATTTTTATATTTGCGTGTGTGTTCGAGTTATTTGTAGTTCCTTCGTATTATTTTAGATTATTTTCTCTTTTGTGTTGTAACTGTTAATTAATATCTTAAACCGTTTGACAGTCCGTTAATAACAAGAACAATTAGATTCAATTTTTACACTGCCAGTGACCTAATTTCTATTTATTATAATGTAGGTTAAGAAATAAATACTGTACGTATAGATTTGTGTGTTGGAAATAAATATTACGTTACCTAGTTATTGATTTATGATTGTTGTTAATAAGGCTAATTCAAGATTTAACTTGGCGCCTGGTAGATAATATCGGTGACCACGGAGCTGGTGTATTCCTCGCTCAACGAATAAGTATCACAATACAGCGAGCGTTAATGATACACTTCCACAGGTACCACAGTTTTTAAATTTGTTGAAACTTTCTATTTATTAATTTTTAACAGTAATTATATATATATTGATTATTGAAATATCTACAGAATTATAGTAAACAGTTTCGTTTTGTGTTGATGCCTATAATTTTTCAATCACAAAGCCTTTCGTCCTTGACAAAGGGTTTCTTGCACTTTCATTTACGCCGTTAGCTATTGCTCAGGTACACTCTCTTTCTTCAGTCGGTAGCTCATGTCTGAGCGTTGTGGTTAGCAAGGAAACATCTGAGTGGATCATCTGCTTGCTTCGGTTTCTGTCCAGCATTTCTCAAGATTGGAAATCGGGCTTTATTATTATTATTGGAGAGGTGGAGGGAATGGCGAACGACAGAATCCCATCGTTTTTGCTGAGCTCACAACCTGGTGGCAAGAGAAGTGGTAGAGCGAGGCTGCGTTGGTGGGATGCAGTTGTCAAGGACCCCGAAACAATAGGAGTTCGAAGTGGAGTGCGATTGAGATAACGAAATAGACATGCAGAGGCTAAGGCCCACAGGGGATGTATAGCCATTTATGATGATGATGATGATGACTATAATTGTTATTATTGTACTATATGGAAGCATTCAAGTATTACGTCACGCAATATTTGTAGATTCTTGACCCTTAATTCTTACCTTTTACTATTGTATCCAATAGTAAAAGGTTTCGTGACCACCCCCAGTGACTCTTTATACCTCAAAATTACCATTATGGGGTATAAAGTACTGGAAAGTGGAAAATAATATTAACAATAACGCGTAATTCAATCCCCGCCCCGCATCGTAACGTTTTACAAGTGGACCCCCCCCCCCAAATTCGTTACGTAATACTTGAGCGATCCCTATGACTTACAATCAAATTCAATATATGTTTATTACAAGCTGGTTTGATTGTACGCTTAAACATTACATATTAAACGCATCATTACTCATTTTCAAATCAAGAGCGTAAAACGAGAACGGGCAGGAAAATGTCCGCGAAAATGTTTTGATTTTATCATTAACAAATTGTGTCACGTACATAACATTTGTCCGTGAGTGTAACTGGAACAGCTGGACAGCTGGGTGCATTTTGATAGCTTTTTTATGGACTTCCGTAGAGCGTTTCGTTATAACAAAAGTTTATGCAAACAATTCATCTTTCATCAATAGTATATTTTAGTAGCGAATGTTATAAGCCATTTGAATTTCCAAGTCACCTAATAAAATATGATACGTTATATTTTTTATAGTATGCCTACGCCCAAAAAGGGCAGTCATCGCAGACCATGGACACCTAGTTTAGTGGGTGCGTTGCCTGCCTTTGAGGAAGGAGTATACTCATTCTTTAAACAACCTTCACATTTCACTAAATGTGGAATCGACTCCCGGTGGAGTTCGCAAAAGATAATGTCTTGTAAAGCGGACTGTGGAAGATTTCCAGCCGTTAAGTTGATGCTGATGAAATGTTGACTTAGTACCGCTCGTACGAGGCTCAAAGGAGGAAGACCAACCCAAATAGCTTTTCACAACACTACAGGTACACTCTCCGTAGCATAGACACGCAATGTCTCTACGTAAAGATCGCCGATCAGTAATTCGTAGAAGACTGACAATTCGACAAGCATGTCGCTGAATTTCTTGAGGTATTGACGAATTTTATATTTACACGCCCAGGTCGAAGGCAGTCCTTCTATGGGAATGTTTGTCCCAAATAACTTATTAGAAGACCCGAGAGACGTTATCCTACTTGAAAATCTTAAACTCAAACGATAAATAATTCAGACGGCTTGGACTAGGAATCGAAACCAGATCGTTTAGTTACTAGTACTACGCGACTAGTATAGGTACTAGTATTGTTTAGCATATATAGATATGTAACCTAGATACCTCCTGCTGCGCCAACTGCCGGGCTGATTTGTTGACATAACTGATTCAATCAAATCGGCCCAGCCGTTTAATAGGAGTTCAGTGACATACACACGTGTTCTTTAAGCGCTTTATAATAAGCATAAGTCTGTTAGTTTAAACGAGATAATTAAAACTGCTGGAGCCCACGAACATAGGCTCCACCAGCTCGTGAATGTCGAGAATATTCAACTTGACAACACGAGCCTAGTACTCTCACTGAACTGACTGAAAAGGACAAAAACCACCAAAGAAATTCAGCATTAAATATTTTATGTAGATAAATACTTGATAGATGAAACAAGGAATCTTATTTAATTCCAGCATAAGCCCCTCCTAGCGCCATCCATTCCTCGACTTCCTCTCAAGTAACTCTCACTTTTGTCTTTTTATACAATACAAGGCAAACTGGCAGGAGGCTTACCTGGTGGTAAGTGATACAGCCGCCCATGAACTCTATTACTTGTGAGTGCTTACCGGTGTTTTAAAAATTAGTGCGCTCTTGTGAATTTCATCTTAGACACCTTGGACCAGTGCTTCCCAAACTATTTTGTACCACCCTTAGCCTTCCCAAGATTCTTAAGACCCCCCTCCCTATGAAAGATACATAACTTTTAATATCTAAAAATGAATTTCAAAGAAATTGTTAACAAAACACATTCAGTAAATTGTAAAATATAATGAAAAATTTACAAATAATTTAAGAAATTATACATTTTCGAAAAGTCTAACCTAATCAAATTATTTATTGATTAGGATAATGAGTAACAAGAAAAAAAATGTATATAATAATAATTGGTTATGATAATTGTATTATATATAATAATTTTAAAGTATAAATCTGTACTGTATATTCAAGATTTGTAAAGATTGTAAATAAACAGTATTCTCCATGTGAAATAGGACGCAAAAAATTATGTATTATTAACTATTGTAAGGTATAACTAACCTAAAGTCAGACCAACACCAATTACAGAGGGAACAGGTATAAATACCGGCGGGTAAGTTTAAAAAAATCTTACCTTAGGGGCTGTGTATAGTAAGGTATCCTTGTGTAATTATTTCTAAACTATTTTGATTTCTAAACCGAAAAGCCGCTTGTGGTGTAACCTGGACTCCCAGGTTAAGACAAGGAACGAAGTACAATGTATGTTTTGGCATGATTACACTATTCCTTTAATATTATTTTCAATCTGCTTTCTGTCTAGACATTTTTGCCATGGTCTTTAATTTTCTAGACTAGGATTAGATTATAATTTTTACCGGTACTCCAAAAAGTAGGTACTAAAAATACACGTGATTTTTAGTGGGGGGTAGGAAGAGGGTAATCTTAAACCTCACCACGTATCACCACGGGGATGGGAGGGATTAATTAATGTTAAAAAAATCATCACGTTATTAATGGACAGCCCCTTAGACAATTGACAAAAGGATATTGACCTGTTCGACTCGAGTGTGGTGTGGACAAGAAGAGCTCTGTCATCAGAGTTCCTCAGTATCATAAATAGTGTATCATCAAGTTTTATACGTGTATAACCCTAAGTGTTCTTCAACTTATTTTTAGTTACTTTATTGTTTTTTTAAAGATCTCACGGGGGGGCAATTTGATTGTTAAGGGGGGAGATCGAAATCAGCTGGATGTAGCACAACGTGGAGACTTGACACTGAAGCTAACCAAATAGGAACCCAATATATAATCTCTGTGCAGCAAGAATCAAGCGCAAGGATCTCACTAGATGAATATTAAAAAATATTTTTTTTCAGTGTTCCGTTATGTTTAGAAAATTTACATTTTGCATCACTATCAATTTCCCAGTGATTTATTCCTGAAACCTACCATTTCTTAACTGAACAATTTCACAATAGAACAACAACTGAACATAAATTATGTATAATAGGAATAATAGGTAGGCTGAGGTGGGGCACGATACAAAAAAGGTCGGGAAACAATGATATAGATAGTTGTATTCAAATGATTTTATTGTTCCCAAAACATTTAATTATTAAGGGTCTGTTTGACAATGTATGAATAAAGTACCAAATAGCTATGCAACACATAAATTATTTGAAAGATAAAAAACTTCGCTCGGACTATAACTTTTGATTGACTTTATGTGACGAATAGCGCTAACTGACAGCCGTCAAACGTAACAATAGTGTTTATCCTACCAATAAGTAATAAATAGGTCATTTGGAACTTATGTAGAACTTATCCGTACATTGTGAAACACTTTCTAATTAATTATATGTAATGATTAGTTTAATGACGTAAAAAGAACGTTATATTTAGTAAATTATAAGTTGTAAATCTTTGTCAATAAATATATTTTTTATTATTGTTATTTATTTGAGGTCTCTATACGGCCTTATATTACTCAATATCTATTGGACCCAAATTTACGTAAGGCAAATAAAAATGTCATATAGGTTTTATAACAAATGTCTTTCCATCCATCACCAAACACTAAACAGATATATTGGCTTATGTCATGTTATACGACGCCCACTGATCGTCTGTGATCGTGTCTGCCATCTCCAATACGTCTTTATGGATTGTTGATTGGTCTATTTATGTCTCAAGTGCAAACGTTTCCCTGACCGTGTGTTTAGCCACTTGCTGTTTACGCACGGAACATTTAAAATTAGATTCGAATTTTGAAATAGGTAAAATAGCGCCGAGAGACTTACTTTAAAAGGTGTTCTAAATTTAAAACATATACGAACTTTGTTTCGTCTGAATATTATTTTTAGTTAGACTACCTTTTCAGTAGCTACGAACTTAGTATTGTCTTTTGTTAACATAGCTTTTACACATTAAGAAAACACTTTTAAACCGAATTGAAGCTATGTATTATTATGATAAAACCCGTCATCTTTTAGTCGATATCAACTCCGGGGAAATAAATACAAATAACACAACTTTCTCTACAGCTGTGATACTTTTAACATTCAACACCTTTTGTCTTCAGTCACCGTGACCAGGCACGCTGTAAAGCCCGCGAAACGTCAGAAATTTTTAAATTTAAAATTATGTAAATAATTATAAGTTTATAATAATAATACATAGCTTCAATCCGGTTAAAAAGTGTTTTCTTAAGATACAAACTTATAAAACATTTTGCTACCCCATAGAGATAGGCTTGTCTGGAACAAAAAGCTAAGTACTAAATAAACTACAGTTTTTTTTTCCATAAAAACCTTCGTATAAGGAATAAATAAAAAATATTCAAATCAGTCCAACTTACCATTTACCAAAATCGTATTTATTTTTGTATATATTTGTTGGTACGACACAGCCATAAACTAAAATATTTAAAATTGTACGAATTCTCCTTACCACGAGTTGTACTAACAAACATCAATAACAATCACATTAATTAAACAGATTTTAAATATTACCAAGATATTTTTTAATTCGTAGAAAATCTTTCAAACAGTATATATGTTTAATTTAGTCTTTGGATATTTTAAATACACAAATGTATATAAACTTCCAGTAGTATCTAATTTAATGGTAACCGTAACATATCTGAGGTCGTAGGATTGAACCCCGGCTTGTCACCAATCGACTTTGTATGTGCGTTTTTAACAATCGCTCGTACGTTGAAGTAAGCCATCGTTCCTTATGCCTTAGGCCCTAACCGGTGTAACACAGAAGCCAGATTACCTGCTTGTCTATTAAAAAATATCACGAAATAGATATATAAATCTTATAGACCTAAAAAGGTTGTAGCGCCTGTTAATATAAACGTTATTTTTACATTTTTTATATTTGCTCTAAAATATCGAACAAGTGAAAATAAGGACAATTAAAATATGTTATAGAAAGGATATGCACGTGTGAAAATTCAAATCAGATGCATATGCAACTTTCTCACAATCGAGTATCCCATATCGCACCACAACTCACTCTTTGTATTGAAGACGCACGGGGTCCGCCATGCATCCGCGAATATACAATGTAAATACATAATTATGTAGGAATAAAGTAATTTCAATGACATTTCTAAAACGAGTCAGTGAAAGGCTTCTATGGAGTTGCTGAAAATGGCTACAAAGTCATTTTTTAATTAAAGTCCATTATCCGACCCAAATAAACCGACCTACTATAACTTAACTATACTACTATACTATAACTATTGTTTAATATCGCGATTCACTAATACCAATCTATTCCATTAAGATTTGTAGGTGATTAAAATTGAGGAGAATTTGTGATTTTCATAAGTAATTTCAGCAATGGATTCAAACGTGTAAAACAAAAAAAACTTGGCGATTAACAGTGGCGGAGAGTTTATTGCCAGTTCTTCTCTTCCGTTCTACGCCCTTGATTTGAGAACTGGCAATAAATTTAAAATCAGAAGCATTTAATGTATTTTTCGACGTTCATAAGTGTACATAGTACATATATGAATAAATGATTATTTGATAATTCAATTTCGATTCCTGATGCAATTTAGTAAACCGTCTTGAATTTTCGTATACTTTGCTAAAACGATGCTAAATATATGAAAAGTGACACAAATTTACGAAAAACAGATGTAGTATGTGACCTACTTTGTAAGTATCGCAATACTGAGAGAATACTTTGTTAATATAAAAAGATCTTTACTTATATCTAACCTCAGGGTTCAAATCACAATAAATTATTTATTGAAAAATTCGACTGAACATTTTTATTCCTTTTATTTGGAAAATAATTTTGGGCCTCGCCTGCACACCTTTGTTGTCTCAACGCCTCTAGACCTCTAAATCTGACCTCGTCTCACCCAACTAGCTTCTGCCTGATACATCACTATCAGGTGGTTATTTCTAATTCGCAGAGCCATCAATCCTTATTGTTTTTGATTCGTTATGATCAAGCATGGAACGGTTCTTGCTACTCCAAAGGTCGACGGTAAACTAAAAGATAGGTTGCTCTCCTGTTAAATATGGCAGGAGGCTCACCTGATGTTTAGTGATACCGCTATAGACACTCACATTGCCAGAAGGTTCGCGACTGCGTTACTGGCTTTTTAAGAGTTGGTACGCTCTTTTCTTGAAGGACCCTCGTTCATTGGTTCGGCTTATTATTATAAACATTATATCATTTTGTGCTACCTGTTGTGTCAACTCTTAGGCGTGAGGTTCAACTACACAGGCGATAGTTAAAGATTAAAGTTGGTATCTGGTGATAAAGGTGATCCCAAAGCTGGTACTTTTATCAACGAATAAGCATCTGCCACAGGGACCACAAATTTTAAATTTGTTTCAAATCCTTTAATTTTTTTGTATTACTATGGACGTTTATACATATTTATTCTCATTACAGACAAAAGACACTTACATGAGAATTTTACTATATAATACTAAAAATTTAACACGTCAGTAACCCACTGAAGAGCTTCAAAGATGAATAAGCGAAGTAGAACTTGGGTGGACTTTCATTTACGTAGATAACTGGGATCACTCAAGCGATGGTCTTTTAGTCTTAATTGAAATATTTCCAGGCTGTCTGCATTTTTTATATTTTATTGAAGTCTGTCAAACCTTTTTTACCGTTATTGGTTCTATACTTATGTAGAAGTACATTATGAGGGCATCGTGAACTGTGCTTCTGAGTTTAATTTATTTTAGTGAAAGTAATGTTAGCTTGTGTATTTAAAATTTTGTAGATTAATAAGCTGTATTGTATTGAAATAAGAAAATTTTAATGTATATTTTTGTTCGGTATATAACGTTTTCTTCGGGTAAACGTGTGTTTTTATATTAATATTCAGCTGGATAGGCCCAGGTGCATTTTACGTGTCTTGGCTCACTCGCGCCAACTATTTCTGAACTTACAAATAGCAAATGCCAAACACCTATTTACTATTTAAATATCCATTTAATATAATTTTCTATAATTTCTAGAACAAGTAAAATATGCCAAAGTTTTAGCGTGTATTATAAGCGTATTTATTAGTAAGTATTATAAGCGTGGCGATTATCTAAATAGGAGTTACGCCACAACAGTAGCAAGATATAGGCACTCCCTTCAGCATAATAAGGATATTCATGATTATCATAATTCACCTTGATAATACGTGTTTAAGAGTTGTTCCCACAATAAAATGTATGCTCCTATTTACTGCACCTTGCTGATAGATCGGAAACATTCATTCAACTGCTTCTAAATATGATAAGAAGCATGGAGTGAGAGAGTGCCAGTTCTGCTACGCCCTTGATTTGAGAATTGACATTGAATTGGAATCCTTTTCAATAGCAAACAATAAGTTTTTCTAACGAGCAACTTTTGGGGCGGTGTAGAGAACCACCGATTAGCCAGCAGATCAAGCGCCGCAAATGGATAGGCCATACATTCCGAAGGGATTCCAATCGTATCCGTTCAGTCAATCAATCCGTTCCAAGCAGACGCTTGATTAGAACTCGCAAAGAAAGCGGAAACGTGGCCGTCCCAAGCAAACCTGGCAGAGGAGGCAAAGAGAGCGAGAAGGAACGAACGCGAAGACTCAGTGCGGACTCCTTCCTCCCTGGGTTATTAGATGGTAAGTAGTAGTTAGTATTTAATTTAAAGCTGTAGCCCGTGATATACAGTAAGTCCTGCGTATCTTCTGTTTTCTGTTTCGTATATTTTGTTTAACAATATAAATTAGGCTTTGAATGTTGTGTATGAAAGTGGAATATGTATGGTTGTAAAATTATTTATAAAGAAGTTGAAAAACAAAAAAAAACCTTCAACGGTTTGACTTTTTAAAATTTGTGCATTTACATAGAAACACACACTGGAAAGCCTTATTCCGTCACCCAGCTTCTAAACTTAAACAGAACTAATCTTAAAACATTAATGACAATTAAGGACCATTGTCTCCTTAATAAATATCTCTTTGTCCTAGGCGCGACAGACAGCCCCATGTGCAGAGGCTGTTTCAGCGCAGAGGAATCAGTCACCCACGTAGTCCTGGAATCTGAGGCTGTGGCTAAACAACATGCAGAAATCCTCGGAACAGTGAGGTCGCTCCGTGAAACTTGCGAAGTTACCAAGAGTCCTCTGTGCTTTTGGAAGCAGTTAGGCTGGGTTAGTTAGCCAGGACTTTACGTACATCGGACCTACTGAGCGTCTATGTGCAGAAACCGAGTCCACAAACCATACCATACCATACATAGTCAACCTATTAAAGTATCTGAAAAATTAGCCTAAGCAGTCACTGGATGTGCTGTGCTAATCAAGGTACATGACAAAATCTTAGTTGTACATTGAAGTGTTCCGCCAATCATACGAAAGTCTAATTAATTAGCTATTACTTACATCATCTCCTTTCTCAAGTGTGTTGAGAGAGGCGAGGGAAGCCCGAGATCCCGTGTGTTGTTGTCTTCTTAAGGCACGTTCTGTCTCCACACATTGCGCCAGAGGGACTCCAAAAATGCTCCCAGTTGCTTCTGCAGAACGGAATTTTCATGTAACTAATAATCACCAATCTTTGTTCCCTTTGGAGTAGAGACTGGGTGTTAAAGTGAACGCTTAATAAAGATATAAGTTGGCGGTGACTCTAGAGTATACTATATAGTATAGTAGAGAGTATACCTCAATAAATAATTATATAAACATCTTAACTAAAGGTATCTCAATGTTTAAACATTTTGTCGTCGATAAAGTTCTCGCTCATTCCATTATAAAATGTATAGAAAAATTTCAAGTAATATATAAACTAAAACCGTGTTATTTTTAAATACACAAATATACAAAAAATAAATCAATGGCGCTACAACCTTTCTAGGTCTGGGCCTCAGATTTCTGTATCTGTTTCATGATCATTTGGTAATCTAATAGGCAAGCAGGTGATCAGCCTTCTGTGCCTGACGCACGCCGTCGACTTTTTGGGTCTAAGGCAAGCCGGTTTCCTCACGATGTTTTCCTTCACCGTACGAGCTAATGTTAAATGCGCACATAGAAAGAAAATCCATTAGGCCCAAGCAATTGTGCTTATCCGAGGGAGGTGAAACGTTTCCGCACAAGTAGCATCCCATACCACAGCTTGTTCCAATCTCCAAGTGCCTCCATGTCATAATCTCTAACCTAAGCCGTGTTCTAACAAAAAAAACTAAAATTTCTATCCTTTGACTAACAGTATTATCAATTTGCTTAAAATCTTTATTTTGCATATGTCAGAAGCGTTCTGGAGTATGCGAGTGTTAGCTGGTATAAATATAAAAGAGCTGTAGAAAATATACAAAAAAAAGGTTGGTAAAATTTCTTAGTTTTAAAAAATATCAATATTTCGATAGGTATGCAGGTTCTAATATATATTTTAATTTAGACTCATTAAAATGCCGGCGGAGTCAGCAAGACTTGCTATTTTTACATGATATTCTTCATGAGTTGGTGTCATAGTTAGATATAACTTGAAACATTGGCGAAGACAACAGCAAATAGGGGCTCCATTAGCTATCGTTAATTTCTCTTAAAGCCTCATGCAACAAGATACACAAAATTGTTCCATGGGCCTCGTACGAAATCGAATTACCTGCAAAATTCACCAATGTTTCGGGTTTTATCTAACTATGACACCAACTGTGATCATATTGATATTTTCCACCTCACGAAAGAAGATGTGAGGATATATTTGAAGAGGCGTGAAGAATCTGATTTTGTTTAAGCAGTAATTTGATACATTAAATATTATTTGTTGTTTCAAATGTTAAATATCCGTTTTCTTAATTTACAACTAATATTTTGTCCAATAATGTCCTTACCTGTTTTCTGTTTAATACATATTGTTTATATATGTAATGTTGGCTTTGTATATTGTCTAAGTGTTTTGTTTTATAATATGTATGTTAGCCGTAAGATTACTTATAATTAAATAAATACTTAGACAGTCAATAACTTATATTAATATTGGTGTGATAGTTCTGTAAAAGATTCATTCATTCTTAGCAAATTCATTCCGATGGCTTACTTAAATGTAACAGGAGTCAAACGGGCAGAAGGCTCACCTGATGTTAAGTGATACCACTGCCTATACACTGCCGTCACCCGCATGAGCCGAACTCTTCAGAATTGGTACCCTTTTTGCTTGAAGTCGAATTGGTTCGGAAATACATAGGTTTTCATCAAGCGAGTTATTCTTGCAATCAAATTTAACTTCATAACTAAACAATATTTATGACGTATCAATCCTCATCATTATTTGTGTAAATATTGATTATAATTTTCAAATAAGACATCATTTAACATAACCTAACCTAATATCAAACCTCAATAACAAATTGGATTTGTTTCAATTTGGGGTGACTCTTGCCGTGGTCGTGGCTTAAGTGACAAGCGCTAATTAAAGATTTAAGTTGAGTTGAAGGTCGCAATACAGCAGGAAATGCTGCCAGCGTTAAAGGCTGCCATAGGGACCGATCTTTTTTATAAATACTTTGTAGGTTATGAAAATTGTAAATACAAATTATACCTAACTTAAGACTAATAAGTAATTTAAGTTTAACCTAATTTATTAAAAAGGATATTTAACATAGTTCAGTATGTTCATAGTACAGTGATTTAAAATTTTATTAGAGACTAAACCCGAATTTTAGTCTCTAATAAAATTTCTTTTTAACCATAAACCAAACTTTGACCAAATTATCTTCTGATTCCTGTATCTGTGTTCTGTGTCGGGACCCGTCATGCAAATAAATAAGACTTACGCTACACTACAATCGACCCATAATGTAATGAAGTACTTAGTTTCTGTAGTTAGACGCCCATTTGGTCTGTAGTACATCAAGTCCTGGCTAATTAAGCCTAGCTTCTTCCAGAAGATCAGAAGTTACCTGAGCACTTGACAATCTTGTGCGACCTCACTGCTTCTGTTCGTTTGGAAGCTACAGCTACGCAATCCAAGACTACATGGCTGACTGATTCTTCTGTGATGGTACAGCCTCTGCACATACTGTCTGTCGCGCCAAGGACATAGATTTTATTAAGAAGACAGTGGCCTTAATAAACCTTTACAGAGATGTCTCACTGGTCCGAGGATTTCTGTTCATTCGGAAGCCACAGCCACGCATCCGTCATGCAAATCCCATGTCATGTGGAACATGATAAAGGTTGCAGCTCCTTACAAACGTTGTGTAAAACAAAAAAAACTTGGCGATTAAAAAGAGTGGCGGAGAGTTTATTGCCAGTTCTTCTCTTCCGTTCTACGCCCTTCATTTGAGAACTGGCAGTAAATGTAAAATTAGAAGCATTTAATGTATATTTCTTTTTTTTTGACGTTCATAAGTGTACATTGTATTACCTATACGAATAAATGATTTTTGCCTTGACTTTGCATCCTGGACTGCGGTAACTGATTCCTCCTGACTCCCTGAAGTCACGGCACATACTGTCTATGGCGTGAAGGACAGAGTTTATTAAGAAGAGCCCGTAATAAAATATAATCGCCCCATAACCCATTGGTCCAATTTCGCGGAAGAGGTATCGCACGATCTAAAAGCGCGCTCGGCATTGTGCAAATTTAGCGCGCTCATAATAGTTCGACGCGAATAGACGGTGAGTATCACCTAGAAACGGTTATTACCCGTGAAAATATGTGATTACCGATTACAATAGCTATTTATTTACACGCCACGCTGTAGGTATATAGGTCGAGAGTGAAATTCAAAATACAATTATGCTATGAAACATTTTTATGGTCCTTTAAACTTAAAAATGTTGGTGGTAACATTCAAAAGAATGTTGGCGGATTTTGTTATCGTTCATGGGTCTCCCCATGAGAGTTATAAGGACTGGAAAATGGACTGGTGTTGCAGCGCATTTGTGTACACTAGGTGAACCTCAACAGCGATAAGCCGCCGTGTCCGCGTCAGTCTGGAAAACGTTTCAGGGTTCATAATTCAAGGTGTTCCTAGTCTAATGATTTCCCACTATGTGTTTTTCTATAGCATAGAGAGACAGGAGCCTATACGATACGGTTCCCACTGCCTCGCAATCTGCGTAAATGTGATCGCCCCGAAGTCATCAGTGTGAGCATGTCTACCAGACACATGCTGAAACTGCAAAAGCGTGGCAGTCCCAACGTCATCCCAAAGGCGGTATTTACGCTCTAGGCACTAAGGCAGCTTTCAACTAACCCATAGTATGCTGGTGTAGAAATTAAAAGCCTTAAAAAATGTGTTTTTTTTATTTTAGCTTACATCCGCAGTATCGCGTGGATGTCGCGTTAAATTGAACTAAAACCCTCCTCAGGATTCTCTCTGAACATAAAATAAAAGTTATTCTATATGAAAATCACCTCTTTATAATTTTTTTTTTAAATAAACAAGAAATCTTCTCATAGTGACAATTTTTTGCGTTTTATCTAACGAGAATAAAATAAAAGATAGAACAACTATATGAAAATCACATTTTTGTAAAATATTTTTTTTATTCAACAAGAACAAGAATAGTGAGAAGATTGAAAAGGATAAAACCATTTGAACTAGTGAATTAGTGTTAGTGTACTTTAATATTAAGTGCTAAACAGTGAATGAAAAAATGAAAACACAAGAACAGAGTGTCTTCCCTTTAATAGAGACTATAAGTAGCGTTATTGGACACTTACTTATTACAATCCTTTTTAGTAAATTAGGTTAGACTTAAATTACTTATTAGTCTTAAATTAGGCTAGATTGTAATGTTCCATGATGTCGTAGTAAAGACACATGCATATAAAAAAAAAAAATTCAACAAGAAATCTAACAGTGACTAGACTATTTATTTTAGATTTAGTTGTTTAACCTAAAACAAATCTAAAAACAGTTATAACGAAAATTACGTTTATAAAGCAAACTTTATTAACTCAAAACCTCTTTTGTTATTCATTGCCAACATTCACGATATATTTTTATACTGTTTACTTGTATCACGGCCATTATATTAATGTTCATTATGGAAAAAGTTACTATCTAGGTCAAGCTGTCAAGAATTTTGGGTCGTACCCGCACAATATCACTCGCCATCTCATTCTTTCACTTAACGTTTAATGTTTGTTTCTCTTTCGATCATTAACACAAATTATTTTCTGGAATTCAGCATTGTAAAATTCGTAGCGGTTTTGTAATACAGGTTTATTCAACAAAGTGGTTCGAATTGTCGACGACCTGTCACTTTTCCGCTAAATAAACACCCTTTGTAGTTACTACTCTCTTCTTAAACACTCTCCTTAAAGCATCAGCTTGTATCGGAGTACTAGGCATATCAAATGACAATCAGTTTTGCGGTCATTTCGAAGGCTACGTTGAGCATAGAAGCTTGCTGTGCTCAGCAGGGCGAGACGGTACTTCACTCCGGGCCACTGCTTGCAACCCTGTAAACTGCAAATTCGGCTCCACATGGAGTACTGTTCTCACCTCTGGAGAGCAGCTCTCCAGTACCAGCTCCTTCCGCTTGACCGTATTCAATGAAGAGCGATACGAATTGTCCACGAACAGTTATTTTCCTACATCTCTTGGCGTTGCGAAGAGATGTCGGTATCTCTGCATCACTTTAATCTAACCTACAGCTGACTTCATCCTTGGACGTCGTTCCACTACTGAGCTACTACTTTTTTAAGGTATTTTTTGCTGCGCATCACCTATATGTGGAACCAGCTGCCCGCCGAGGGTCTTTCAAGAAAAGAGCGTACCAATTCTTAAATTACCGGCACTCGCGGTCCATACCACTCTGGGATGGAGTATCCATGGGCGGCGGTATCACTTAAAATCAGGAGAGCCTCCTGACCGTTTGCCCTCTGTGTACAAATAATATTTTAATAAAAAATATATATTGTATATTTTATCTACCAAAAGCTTATCTAAAGTCAGGCTGGCTTTAATCGTTTTAAATTGCAATAAGGAAAACTGTCTACGGACATTTCCTATGTATTGGCGAAAGTATGTATGACTAGAAACCAAAGAATTTGTCGATAATGTTAGGCGCCACGTACACACGCTATTATTAGACACACTTTGTATGTGAGCAGTGTCAGTCATCACATCTTGATATATGAAACAGTTTGAACGCACGTTTGTTGTAAAATTAGCTTTATTGTGCTATAAATAGAGGCGAAATTGTAGAAATTTTAATTACATTTTGACATTTACTAAGAAATCATAACAGTTGTATCTTCGTTACTATAAGAGTTATATCTGGCAATGTGAGTAAGTGTCCATGTGCGGCGGTATCACTAAACATCAGGTGAGCCTACAGCCGGCAAACTGGCTGGAGGCTGCTACATAAAAAAATGTATTTTTATTATAGTGTTAACACAATTTGGAAGAGCGATATTAGTGAAAATTTTCCTCATACAATAAACAATTGTAAATTTTCCACTAAAACAGTCGTATATCGTTTGAAAACCAATAAAATCCGAACACTGTACAGTCGCTCGGTTAAATTAATAGATCATTTTGATTTATTAAACGACTACCACCTCGTAACTTATGCCCGATTTTTATAACCAAGGTTTTCTAATAAAACAGATTTCTAACAGATAGTTACACTAATGATAATTGAACAATACATACATTACATAGCTTAATCCGGTTAAAAAAGTGTTTTCTTTCAATACATACATATTTATAGATGGCAAACGGGCGGCTTTCGGTGGATTTGGGAAAACTGATGAGAGTAAATTTTTACGATGCGCGCGCACACCGTCACAAAAAACCGACACCCTGAAGTATGCTAACTTTTGAAATAAAAAATGTCAATTTCTTGAATTATGTACAAATACCTTTTTGTGGCAAACGGGCGGCTTTGGGAAAACTGATGAGAGTAAATTTTTACGATGCGCGCGCACAAACTTTTGAAATAAAAAATGTCAATTTCTTGAATTATGTACAAATACCTTTTTGTGGCAAACGGGCGGCTTTGTGAAAACCGATGAGAGTAAATTTTTACGATGCGCGCGCACAAACTTTTGAAATAAAAAATGACAATTTCTTGAATTATGTACAAATACCTTTTTGTGGCAAACGGGCGGCTTTGGGAAAACTGATGAGAGTAAATTTTTACGATGCGCGCGCACACCGTCACAAAAAACCGACACCCTGAAGTATGCTAACTTTTGAAATAAAAAATGTCAATTTCTTGAATTACGTACAAATACCTTTTTGTGATAATTTAACTTGATAATAATGTATTAAACACCTTTTTTCTATTGTTAGTATCGTTATTTCTACAAACGTAGAATAAGGCGAAATATAAGAATTTTAAAAATATTTTTATCTTGTTACGCCAATGAAGTAAAACTTCTAACTCGTGTACATAAGTTCACACATATGTTTTTATCTGACCTGACCTCTGTTCATACCTCCTTTCTCTTGGTGCACGTTACAACTCTATGGCTCCGGTTTTATCTTCTACAATGACTATTAGTCTACCATTATATAAGCAAACTTTACAGTCAACTGGCAAGCTATTCAGATATTATGTAATGTAATAAGAAACTGTAGTGGTCATAGGTTTCCATGCAAACAGCATGTATATCTGTTTAATTTGAATGAAAAAGACTATATTATAAATGGTTATCCAAGGATTATATAAAGGTACCTTTTTCCTTGTCGGCATCCTTCCGACTCTGGTCAAAGAAGCCAGTTGTGAGCGCTTTCCTCTTGAGAAGGTACGCTCTCCGCTTCGGTTTTGTAGTCACTGCTGACGTGTTATCTGTGGATAATTTATATAATATTAAATTACCGCTATAAGGTAAATCTATTTACGATAAACTGGCTGGAAACCACAACTTCTCCCGCATGGGATTTTTTGACAAGATTTTTGGAGCTCAGATAAATAAACTTCAAATTTGAAATCTCTCTTTTGGGGTTGGGTTTTGAGGTCAGTTACAAATTAAGTAGTTTAACTCAAAGTGATGTCGTTGGAAATAATATACAGTAATTTATTTAAGCGTGTATATGTCAGGTATATCGTGAATAGAAGTCACATCATTTAATTAAAATATATAAAGAAAGATAGAGATGTACAGTGGGATGACGAGCGTAAGGATGTCAGTAGGATGTAGGATGTAGGGAAAAATGTTCTATGTTTTGCTTAGTTGACTGATCGAGTTTATTAAGCCTACCCACATTTTTCTCTAATAATTAATCTTAGTTTTACATATTAACTCAGTATGTGAATTATGTATGCAATTCTTATGAGAAATAGTTATTCTTAAACCGGATAAATGCTCAAGATAGAGAGATGGAGCCGATTGGAGGAGGTCCCGGCTCTTTAAATAGTTGTATATAACTTAGGTTTGTTTTGTAAACAGTTTGTCTCAAGGTATAAATGAGGTGTATGTAATTAAAAAAAACCCGGCTCCTTATCTTTTATTTTTGATTATTGTTAATTTATGTGTTTCTGTGTGTGTGTTTTGTTAGTAATAAATGTTATGTCTATGTCAATCAAACTAGAAAGATTAGGTTAAGTTTTTTTTTCCAAAGTAATCCACTCTGACATAACTCTCACACTGCTTGACTGTATGTTAATTATTTATTTTTCTATAAAGTCTATAGTTGCAATATTTGTGATCACCATGTATCTACATAATAATGTAGTTATCTGCTGTTGTGTATTGTTTTTAGCACAAATACATGAGTAAATAGCTGTACAAATTTGAATTTGAAATTCCTAACCAAAGAGGAGGTATTTGAGGTCAAAGTGGTCAGTACGACAAAACGCCAATTTCATATGTAAGGGCCTAATATATTAAAAGAAACAGGGATCCCTAACAAAAATGCCATAATATAACCCACGGTTTACTATTATCCATACAAAAAACTGTCATCGCGTGCGTTGTGGAAACTATTGCTCATAGAACAAAAAAATCAATATATACAAAATAACCGAACAATGTATCCATGGGCAAATGTATGTTGGCCTATCCCGAGACCCGAACTCCAAAACATGAAATTATTTTTCTGCCTCAAAACAAAACTACGTCAAATGTTGTGTATAGGGAAGTTCTACAAATAAATCTCTTCTCTAACATTATAGAAGAAAATTTGCATTTTGAATTTTTGTTTTTATTTCCAACAATTAATAATAAGCTTAAAATTCGTGGACTGAAAAAAAATCTCATTACCTACTTAAAATCAAGAATTTATCAATACCTATACAGTATTTTAAAATTTACTTATGTCGGACTTTCTACGTAAGTCATGTTACGAATTTGTATATTCGTTGAGTAAAATCTGTATATTGATTAGATTATGAATATGTGTATCCAAAGCAGTGTTGGCTTAGTGGCTTCAGCGTGCGACCCTCATCCGTGAGGTCGTAGGTTCGATCCCCGCTGTGTACCAAAGGATTTTCTGTCTATGTGCGCATTTAACATCCGTTCCAACGATACAGGGAATCATCGTGAGGAAGCCGGCTTGCCTGTCGACGGCGTGCGTCAGGCGCAGAAGGCCGATTACATTTTTCGGTTAAGCGCCATCTTTTCCTTGATGGTTAGATTTGATGAGATTCGAAGCCATTAATAACAAAAATATATAATAACGATAACAATGATAGTAATAATTCTATTACAATTAATGAAATTCTGTAATAATCTTAGTAGTAATAAGGTTAAAAAATTATGTTATTTGTATTCATGTCTACGATAAAAGCCTTTTGTTAAACTTTATTAAACCAATTTCTGTAAAGTTGCATATAGTAGATCATTTTTCGACAAATAAAGTCATAAACAAGTTTCACTTCTTACGTGTGTACACTAGTACACGCACATGTTTTTGGAGTTATTACTCAGCGAATAAAACTACGACCTATCAGAGCAGCGCAACTTCATCGAGTGACAATATTACTCCGTTATACATACTTACGAGATACAATAACAGACACAATAAAAATACTAATAACTTTTATTTAAATGTAAAATATCCCAGTGTAAGTCATTAAACAAAGATTCGTAGTTCGATATTTGTTTTGAACGAGTTTTATGACAAACTATTTTGGTACTAGTTTTTTTATTGAAGGCAACGTGAACATTGTAAACAATGTCGACACGACAAAACACGTTTTGCTGAATCTAGATTTACAGTTGTTAATTAAAGGCAAAGTCTAAATTCCATTAATAGTGAAAAGTACAAAAACTCTGTTGATTTCGTAATATTTGTTATAACTATTGTTAAATTGGATTAAAAAACGCGATATTGGTGTTACAGTCGGTGTACTGAAAGACTTCTAGTGAAACTTCCATTACTTATAGGTTGGCCGACAATTAGGCGTAAAGTTATACCTTCCAAACAGACAAATATACAGTATTAAAAATATTCTTAAACAACATAATCATAATTAAAAGTTTATTAAAACAAATTTTAAATGTTTGGTCTCCGTGGCAGGTATACTTTATATTTAAAAATAATTAACTCTGATAAATAGTTAATACTAACTTAATATGTAATACACACAGACATAGACATTACATTTATTACTAACAAAACACACACACACAGAAACACATAAGAATAATAATAGAGAGATAACAATTTTTTTAAAGAAAAAGCTTTAATTGTGTAATGCGTGTGTGCTGTGGTTGTAATTGGCCCTGGCTCAGCATTATGCTGAGCTGCAGAGTTGTACCACAGCGCTGGTCATTCCGCCAGAGACCACAGCATAATAGGTGCCGCCCTACTACATAAAAAGCCTACGAGGTGCCCGAAAAGGGCAGTCAACATATACTCATACTCACTCACCCATAGACAACCATTTTTAATTAGTTTTGTGTATTGCACAGGTTCCTACTTGTTATAAAGGTGACGTGATAGAAAATAATTACAACATGCATCGCGACGTGTCACGAAGATAATGCAGTGGGGATAGATTATATTTAGAAAAGCGAATTCCGACATTCCTGCTGTAATACGATACACCTGTATGACCTGTTAATGTGTTTATGGATTCCAAATGTTTTCGGTTATTTCAATAGTTTAAGGGCTAAGTAAAAGTTATGAATATATATACATAGGCATCGCGTGGCAAGCTAGGCAGAGGAGTAATAAATCTAATTCCTAAAAAGGATTTACCTAAACTTAGAGTCTGACGCCGGGCCCGGGAGAGAATTAACAACTACTCCGGAAATATCCTCATGATATTTAGCGACCCACGTCATCTCTTGTGATAATCATCTTACTGACATATTTGACAATTCTATGGCAGAAACTTTTCAGCTGCGATCTGCGCTCGAGCAATTCGGAGAATTCCAGTCTCAAGCTCCAGACGGCACCTGGCTCTTTCGAAAGTGGGACACTCATCGTTTAAATGAACCACCATTTGGTTGTTTCGTCACAGTCACACACGGGGCATGACTCCAGTCGAAATCAGTGAAAACATCTAAAACCCCGTGACAGTCAATTAATAAAACTATTAAAATATATCTATCACTCTATTATGATGATAGATGGGGATATTTGAGATAAATATGTTGATAAGGTGATAAATGGAAAACGGGTTTATTCCGTGATTGGACTGGATTCAATCACAATTCAACAAAACCTGATATTTCTTTATAATTTCTCATCCCCATATCAGCAGAGGATTCGATATTTTATTAATTTTCAAATGGTGGTCCCTCTGGTGGTTTAACTATTGCGTTCATGCATCTTTCCCTAATATATGACCAAGGGGCCGATGGCTGACCATGCGTTATACTTGTGAACGGGTGCTACTTGTGGTGATTGAATTCGTGTATGCGGTGATATTAGTTATTTCGACTGTATTTGCGTGTTGTTCCCACGAGAATGTAAGTGCGTGCTCCTATTTCACCATGCCTCCTGCTGATAGAGGAGCTTTGACAATCTGAGCCAAATCTTTGTTTTTAATTAATTTTATTATTATTAATTACTTAAGATGTCATGAGGAATATGTTGTAATGGTTGCAGCTCCTTACAATGTTAAAACAAAAAACTTGGCGATTAAAAACAGTGGCGGAGAGTTTATTGCCAGTTCTTCTCTTCCATTCTACGCCCTTGATTTGAGAACTGGCAGTAAATGTACAATTAGATTTTTTTATTAATGTTCATAAGTGTACATTGTGCTACATATATGAATAAATGATTTTGAAATTTGTTAACAAATGTAAAAAAAAATCAAGTGATTAATGGACAGCCCCTAATGTTATCTAAGCCCATGTTTTAAACGATTCAAGTCAGTTGTTACCCAGCTTCAAGCTAAGTGTTTCACTTAACATATATCTGAACATATCTACCCACCACCGAACTAACTCAAGGTATTGCTAATAGATTTTAATAGCAACGCTTTTGAAATACTTTATTTTAAATAAAGGCGTCTAAAGACACATTATCAATCCATATTTCAGTGGTTATCATAACATTTCGATTTCACGCGCTTCAAACATATTTGATGGACATTCGTTAAATCATGTTGCCAACTCGATAAATGGTTACCGTACACAAGCGATATTATTTTTATGTCTATACAACATTATCAGAACTTGATTTAATTTAAGTTCACGACAAGAGCTGTCGTAGAGCGGATTTAATTTGTATTATTTATATTAATTTCTTATTGGCTGTCATATGTTTTTAAAGGCCGGCAACGCACTCGAGAGTCCACTGACATAGAGAGTGTCAGTTACTTTTTATTTTTCGTGTATACTTTTTTAGGTTAGTTTGTTTTTTTGGACCTGTTTGGTTTTGTCTTAATAACATGTAATATGTATTTTTTTCTACATTATGCTGTCATTAAAGCTACACTGGCCCAGGGACAAAACATTTTTAAATTTGTTTATATTTCTATTTCCCTAATTATTATTACTATTTAGGTTAAGGATATGGCATATACTGTATATTTTTCTGTTGTAAACAAATAACATATATATTTGCCCTAATGGACAAAAATACATAAAAGTTTTTGAGCCAAAAAAATAATGAGAGTAAATTATTAGGAGGCACGCGACACCGTCACAAAAAACCGACGCCCTGATGTTAGCTATAGTCAAATTTTTTTACCTAGATAATGCATTATAATAAAACTTTCAATGTTTTAATATCTTTTTTCTATTGTTAGTGTCGTTTTTTCTACAAACGTAGAATATGTCATAAGATAAAAATTATGAAAAAAAAAATTATCTTGTTACGCCAAACAAGCATAACTTCTAATGCGTGTGCGCACATGTTTTTTCTGTCTTGGTCAGCAAGGACTCATCTGAGTCGACCGGTTTCTGTCCAGCTCCTCTCTTATAAAAGTAATGACAAGTCTTTCACTTGATTCATGGATCTGGTTGGTTAACGGTGTCGAGATCTTTGGCCTTCTGTGTTACCAACCATAAACAGTTGCTCAATGTGGTTTTAAAAAAATCTCTCTTCATTTCTAGAACATAATTTAATTTGAATTTGATCTAACCATATCGTATATGCGTTGTACGCAATTCCACAAACGATTATTATACCGTAGCTACTATGAACTGTTTATGCATTCCTTGTCTGATAAACATCACACGACGATAGCCAGACAAAAAATCATCCAAATTTATCACATTACTGTTGAGTCTGATCGATTTTTACATTATCTTCATTAGTGTTACGTTCTTATACACATTGTTAAATGGTCCAATACAGATCAGTAACCTCACACAGGGCATTAACATTGTCTTTCCTTCATTTCTAAGGTTCAAAATAAGCAGAATTTTCCGAATTCCGTCTGCAAAAACCAACCTAGGAGTTGAGGCTCTGATTCGAATTCTTCGTGAATATGACAAAATAAACTCTACTCATCCAGAGCTTGATATAGTTGGTAGTGAGCTGATCGATTTACTGTGTCAGATTAAAGATCACTATAACATACGTATGTGACGCTAAGAGAACATATACTCTAGGGTTGTTAGGTGCCTCTATCTGATCTGATCCGATATTCACGTCACGCAATTTTTGGAGATTCTTGACCCCTCCCCCCTTCGTGAAACGCACCGTAACTTTTTCTGTATCCGATAGTAAAACGTTTCGTGATCATCCCCAGTGTCGAAAATAATATTATCAATAACGCGTATTTAATCCCAACGTTTTACAGGAGCGAACCCCTAATTCGTTACGTAATACTAGAACGCTGCCTAATCCGCTATTTTTTTTAAAATTAGAAGTAAAAAAATTATAGTTTTTTTTTACCTTTATTTATGATTTGTAAAATTTATGCTTAACATAATTGTCATGTATCTTAGAACAGATACAGTTCTCAGTACTACCAAAGTAATAATGCGCATACATATTGTTCCACTTCACCCGAATTGACTCCTATTTGTTTCGAACAAGGTGCAAAATCCAAGTGAATACGACTACTGGCGAAGATATGTATGTGCGTTATTAATTTGGGAGTACTGTACTCTAGATATAGCATTATATATGATGTGGTGTAATCTAATTAGTGTTTAGATTCAAATATTATATTAACAATTGCTCCTAAAGTAAGGTACGGTCATTAAAGTCAAATTAGTTCAAAACTGTTAGTGGTTAATACGATTATTCAACTATCTGTCAAGATGTCGCCATTTTGTCCCTGTTCCTCGTTCCTGTCATACCCAGTCCGTCATACATACGTTTATTACAGTATAAATTACAAACTATATTTTTTCAATTACATGAAATTTACGGTAAAGGTAAATATTACAGAATGTACAATTAAAACGACACACTTCCAACTAATTTTTTTAGTCTTTACTATTTTTTTCAAATGTGTGCTTGTACTAGTGTACACACGTAAGAAGTCAAACTTGTTTATGACTTTATTTGTCGAAAAATTATCTACTATATGCAACTTTATAGAAATTGGTTAAATAAAGTTAAATTAGATAAAGTTTAACAATTATATACAGGCTTTTATTATCGTAGACATGAATACACATAATATTTCATTTTACCTTATTACTACTAAGATTATTTCAGAATCTCATTAATTGTAATAGAATTATCACTATCATTGTTATCGTTATTACACATTTTTGTTATTAATGACTTCGAATTTCTTCGAATCAACCGTGGTAGGGACAAGAAAAAGTAGGCATATAACGGAATAATGTGACGCGTTACCGAAAAATGTGACGGTAAATTTTGTTCCAACGCCGATAGTGAAACTTCACTTCAAAATACTCATTCGCATTTCTGTAAACAATAATCAGAAAAAAAAGAGTTTACAACAGTGCAGTGAAAACACAAACTGACACACAGTAGTAATAATAACATGTAATGGAAAACAATACGCCAACATTAAAAATAATTTTGGTTAAGATGATCAGCAGAACTCTTTCCTAGTGGGTTCAGCGTGTGACACTCATCCCTGAGTCAAGTAGATCAATGGACTTTTTGGGTATGTGGGCATTATACACACGAACGTGAAGGAAAATATCATGAGGTAACCGTCATGCATGTACGTCAATCTACGAGTCACAGTAAGGTCGCCAACTAAAATTCAATAGGTTTCAAAAGTGGTTTTTCTACCATGACTTTCGTTACAAATTAAATATGGCTAATGAAAGGATTATATGTAACCTCCATAATTATTTTACTGGTCTAGTATATGTATTATGTAAACGTTGTCATGTTCTACATTACCTAACGCAGTTAAATAAATCGATAAATAGCCTTTATTAAGAAATTGACAATTCAAAGAACTTTTCAAGACACACCCCACATATACACCCTCACGTACAGACCCGTTTTTACTTTTGTAAACTTATTTTTACGAGCTAGGGGATCGGATAGAAAATGCCGTGGATTTATTCAAGGGTTTATTTCTTTATAAATCAATGAGGAATTTATGGGCACAAATTAATTGCAGGGATGCACTAATAACACACAAAAACACAGTCACTAATTACTTCACTTATGCACACTTCACACAGTACTTTATCACTTGTAATCACTTTATTCGCACTTTATCGCTTCGGTGTTTCGCTCTTGTTATCGCATTCAAAACCAAAGGCCTAATCGCGTTTCGGCTCGCTTATATATCCCTGGGAATAATTCTAAACAATATTCGAGAACTTTCTAGGCGGGCTTGCTACTGAGTAGCGATTGCACAATTCTAGAACGTCCGCACTCTGTGTCTCTTTCGCACGTTGCTCCGTCCTTGTCGTACGCCGTTCTAGAGTGCTCGTCTAGTTTCGAGAAAGTTCTGATCTTCTCTCTCTCTCTCTCTCTCGTATCATTTCGTCCTTGTCTCACACCTAGAAAGTTCGGTCTAGAATATTCCTTCATCCGAGGGGTATACCTAGGCCTGAAAACGCCTGAAAACGGGTCTCCTGAAAACTGCACCAATCGACTACACATGTTCTGAAACTGACTGAAAAAAGGTTTCAGCTTCCCGAAAACTAGGGTAACATTATGGAAATTACAATTTTCTAATATGTGATTGAACCTCTCCTGAAACGGTCAGAAATCATATTACAGCCTGCTGAAAAGTTCTCTAACTAGTGGGAAAATCTAGAAACATTGCAGTCGACCCGTCTTCGTAACAATATTGTATATATTATGTATTCAATCGTTGGATATATGTTAAGTATAATTGTTTTTTGTTATATAATTTGTATACGCTGTAGGGTTACTAAATAAATAAAGATTAACCCGAACGAGATAAAGATCCAAGAAACAAAATCCGGAAAGCTTTCAAAAGGATATTTTCAATATTTTTATTTAAGGCTCCGTAACGTGTTGCTTGCGGGACGACGACGCGACCTGGTGCAGTGCCAGGTGGGCCTAGCAAACGTAAGTAAGGGAACTTTTTAAGGGCTTGGAAGCGGCCTTTCAATGGGTTCTAAAAACAGAGTTACGAATCCATACTTAATTGTAATTAAGTAATAATGTATAATATTTTGGAAAAAAGGCTTTATTGTAATTATTATTCGATGATTAAAAACGTTAGTCTTTTACAGGTGTCGGTGAACGTGAAGTCTAGAACTTTAGTACTAGAACTAGACCAACTAGATTGGCACCCATTATACTAACAATAAAATATCTTTACCTATGGTTTGGTTTGAGACCTACATTACCAGTGGGCTCTTTTGAATGCCAACTCAAAGTTAAATCCTCCTACAATCAAATTCTTAATCGAAAATAATCTCTTAAAATCAAAACATCACGCGACCTCACTATGTTGCCAACTATTAAATATTTACGTAAATAGCTTATAAATTAGCTAAATCTTTCGATCATTTGTTCTTAGAGAACTTCCGAACAATCAGACTAGTACCCAGATGGTCTAATACTTGCAGTTGCATCATCGGACGTCAAGGCAGTATACGAAATACCATCTGTATCACCTCGACGTCCATCGTCAACTGAGCGTTTCTTAAGGCAATTTCTGCCAACGACCGTGTGGTGGTTCCACTGAAGTATTTCCGAACCAATTCGACTTAGGGTCCTTCAAGAACAGAGCGTAACAATTCTTACAAACGCAGCCCTATGCCAGCAGTCTAGTAGTGCAAGTGTACACTAATAGTATAAAAAGGAAAGATTTCGCTTGCTCCGGGGAACAAAGTCGTAAAGCACAGTTACGACTCTTTTAATGTTTTTTTCTCATTTTTGACTTCCTCGAGTGTTGTACTATAACTGTAATTTTATTCAGAATTTTCGCAAAACATTTACGATAAAAATACACAATGATGTCTTTTTTCAACAGATTTTGTTTGTGCATGTTAGTAATACTTGTTTATGTAATTTTACTTTAGTGTAACACAGCAACAACCATAAAGATAGTTTTAGTTTCGATTGTAATTCTACTAAATAATCATAAAGGTTAATACGACAGTTTAAAAACGAATTAAGAGTGATAACTTCTTGAGTGGTACTTTCATCAAGGTCATAATATTTACGAGAAAATATTGGTAATAGATTAATTTCTAGCTATTGTCAATATATGCTATTTGTTATGTCGTCTATAATTATATTAAAACGGTGACGTAAGCGTAAACGCTTTTACTCTTTAATGAGATGAATTACTCTAATAAATATTATTTTTGAAAAGGGAGATTGCGATTCAGACTGATTGACAGATAGTAAGAACGAGAAAAAATACAGGCTATTGGTTGGTGTAATCGTTTAGTTACATATGAGAACTTTAGATGTAATTTCTGTCTCATAACGTCTTGTGCAGTGTGTGCAGATTTTTTATTTATTTATATTATCATTAGCAGGTATAAAGTGTGTCAACAGTGTAAATATAGATATACAAAAACATGGAGTGATCATATACTGGTACATGATTATTTATTGGGGCTTTTACCTTAGTAATAATTAATATACAAAGAAGTTTCACTACTAACATGTGAACTTTTTACGCGCGCACTTTTTTTTTTAAACTAAAGCTTTCTTTTGTTTAAAAAAATATAGATTTTGCTTTTACGACTTTGTTAACCGAGGCAAGCGATTTGTAATAGTTTTTAAATTTACTTTGGTAATGAATAAACTTAAGAAATGTTTCTGCATATTAGAGTGCTTTTAAAAATTATATCACTGTTCTATGTCGAATTCTCCGATTAACACAGACACAGAAAAGCAGAAAAGGACAGATCTAGCCGAAAGGCAGTGCTAGCCATCTATCAAACGGGAATTAGTGTATTGGATAAATAGGATAAATCAAGAGGAATTGACAAATCATTAAACAACAACCAATCTTCTTTCGAAGGTATCATATTTTTTACTAAAAATGGCTGTTTCTGTTTTCTAGGGAGGAAGTTGTCAGCTGTTGGAGTTTAGATTGCCAAAGTTCAACCATCATTTATTTATTTATTTACTGTGTTAAATGTTACAATAAAATACCATGGTTTATACGAAGAGATTCGAAGCCATTAATAACAAAAATATATAAAAACGATAACAATGATTGTAATAATTCTATTACAATTAATGAAATTCTATAATAATCTTAGTAGTAATAAGGTAAAATAATATAATTGTATTATTTGTATTCATACGTCTACGATGAAAGCCTGTACCACAAAGAACGGTTCGGTGGCCGTCGATACACAATTTTATACTAGAATAATAAGTGAGTACATACCTCGTTACAATATCTTCTTACCAGGAAGAAAGGCACACAATTTTATCAGCCGTAAGGATTTGGAGAAATTCTATTAGTTTGGGAACAAAGAGAGGTTAGACTGATGCTAATACCTTGTCTCACGATAGTTCTCAAAAACGCACTAAACACTCACTATAAAATTCTAAATAGTGGACGTAACTATTATCAATTATAATTAACAAAAAGTATCAAAATAAAAATGTGTCTAACGTAGCCCGAGTAAATCTCAACAATGACTCAACTAACAAATGTGACGGCCGTGAAAAAATATTTGGGATCACCTTCATCAAAAATTATTAAATTGAATTTATGTATTTCGAACAAAGCCTTTTGTTAAAATTTATCTAATTTAACTTTATTAAACCAATTTCTATAAAGTTGCATATAGTAGATAATTTTTCGAAAAATAAGGTCATAAAGAAGTTTTACTTCTTACATGTGTATGCTACACGCACACATTTTATTTATAATACTACAAACTGTAATTATTTTATGTTTATCTCACACACTGTTTTATTATTTTTTTGATTACTCCTTAATGTATAATATTCTACGGGTTCCATGTTTGTAAATATGTGACGAAAATATATACTAACAATTCAATAATTGACCTGTATAATAGTTGTATTTTTAGGAGACTATATCTTCACATATAATTATTTAACTAATATATGCTAATTTAAATCATATTTTAAAAGAGTAAGTGCTGAGTTTCTTGCTCATTCTGCTCCACACGAAACTACCTTTTGGAAGGGGCAACTAGAACTATCTTTATATTTTATTTAACGTTTAAAAGTGCCATTTTAGGTGGTCTAATTGAAATAAATACAGAGCTGTGTTGACCTAGTGGCTTGAGCTTGCGACTCTCATCCCTGAGGTCGTAGGTTCGATCCCCGACTGTGCACCAATGGATTTTCTTTCTATGTGCGCATTGAACATTAGCTTGAACGGTGTAGGAAAATATCGTGAGGAAACCGGCTTGCCGTAGACCCTAAAAGTCGACGGTGTGAGTCAGGCACAGAAGGCTGATCAAAAATCAAAATCAAAAGTTTTTATTTCAAATAGGCCTTTGCAGGCTCTTATGAAACGTCTAGTTGCACGCTTCCAAAAAGTGGGTCTCATGGAGAAGAACCGGCAAGAAACTCCATGGACACTCTTTTCAACAATGGTTTAGCTTACAAAGACTCGGTTACAATTGTAATAATCGGCTGAGAAGTTTATATAATGCAAGGTATACAGAGATTCTATACAATGCAAAAGAAAATTGAGTTTTTACTACTGAGATCTGATACTGATACTGAGATCACCTACTTGCCTATTCGATTAACAAATAATCATGAAACAGATTCAGAAAGCTAAGGCCCAGACCTAAAAAGGTTGTAGTGCCATTGTTTTTTTTAAATTGGAATAAATGATTTGACTTGACACCCTTGTGCGTTACTAATCACATATTATTCTACAAAGAAGCTATTAATAATCACTGTACGAGTACTAATTGCTAACACTATACCTATCTAATAATTAAAATGATTTAAATATTGTTATCTGACGTCATGCCTTGTCACAAGATGTCGCGTGACGTTTGTATGCGTCATGTGTGTTTATTTTAAGCGCCGTGTAAATAGAATGTGTCGCTCGTCAACATTTTATGTTTAAACCCAAAAGTTACTGGGTCATCTGTATATCTAAACTATGAGTTTACTTACAGGAAGCTGTTTTTATTTTATTGTAATTTATCATCTCTCGACACATTTCTGTGTTGAATATTAAATAATTATTTGGCTTTGAGTGTCAGTCCAACGCTCAGTGTGCGACTCCTGAGGTCGTAGTTTCAAACCACAGCAGTGCATCAATGGTATGTCCAAAAAGGCATGCGCGTGTCAGACATTTCTGTATCTGTGTTATAAAAACAAAACAGATACAGAAAAGCATAAACAAAAGGCTGTAGTGCTCCTTGCCTGGCAGAAGTCGTCTTCTATAGAGTAGGATCTATATGTTACATTTTCACATTTATATATTTGTCAGCTTAAACTTATTAAGGTCATTGAACTGAATTAAGCAAACGTAGGTATCCTAAATAGATTAAATATTATCTAAGTCTATCTATTTCACATGAATCCTGTTTTTTTGAAGTCGACTATACATTAGACCACCTGTTTCAAGAATAATTATTGCAGATATTCCTGGCGCGGTATCTCCTCAGAATACCGTGTTTTCTTAGTTTGTTGAATAAATCACCTCAGTTATTTCGAATAGTTTTTTTATTTGAGTATCACTTATGGTTCCTAAAGATACATTTTAAAACAAAAATTTGTATTTTTCATTAGGTATTAATAGTGCCTATTCGAAAAAGGATTATCGCCTTATTTATAAATCTATTAAAAACAGATAAAGCTTTATAGAGCTTTAATTAGAATAAAGCTAAAACTTTAAACAAACATATTGATAACTAAGAAGCATGAAGCATTATTTTTTAAGTAGATTTTTACAATTAACTACAATACACAATAGCACAAGATCACAGAAATTGTATTGTCATGGGAGATTTCTATGGGAGAATATAGACATGTTAAGATGGCAAATAAAACACAATTGGAAATGTTTTCCAAACAATTACTAAAAATCTTTTTCGACAAAGTATAAACGAAAAATATTTGTATATAACCGTGCCTGTTATATGCATGTCAAACCTGGCCACACACTGACAAACAAGAAAACTAACAGTATGTCAAAATAGTATCGAAAGCAGTGTTCTAGGTCTGAAATTGAATTCTAGAAAGAATTCTATTACTTCTAGTACATGATTGAAATGTAAATGGACAGGACACATTAAGAGAAAGGATAAACATGGCTACCTTGCTATGACAAAAGAAAATGAGGAAGACAAATAGCAAGATGGGAAGATGATATAAGTAGAACAGCAGGCCCTGTGGCTACGTAACGTTAGACACTACGAAGAATGGAAGCTCTTAGAGCAGGCCTATGTCCAAGGACAAGCTGTAAAAGGGAAATTAACCAGCTTGCCGATTCAATATTCGTGTTTATTATAATAATAATATTTTTGTGTACTAGGATAAGTATTTATTAGTATAAGAGCGATAAAGGCTATTATTATTATAAAATATACAATAGAGTATGAGTCTATAATTATAGTAAACGTAATAGGATAGTAGGCAGGACCATAAGGGACCCCTAGAAGATGTTTCATGAAAAACTGTATATATTTTTTAGAAAATGCGTAGACAGCTAAGTATCATTCTCCGGGTAACGTAAACCTTACCTTCAGGTATCTTGATAGGTGTGCCAATATTCAGCTGCTGGAGCCTCGCCAGCGCAGCCTGCTGCAACGCTCTCCTCTCCACCTCGCTCAGTGTCAGAAGGCTTGTATCTGTTAGCCTCACGCAGCGCCCGGCGCCATCTGTCCAACAACAGCTGCCCTGCACAACGCGTCAAGTCATCAAACTGAATAATCAATAATACATCTTTATTTTCTACTAGCTGCCCTCGCGAACTTCGTTTCTCCTTAATGTGGTTTTAGTTAGCCTTAATAGTGACAGGAAATAATAATTTCACTGTATTATCGTCACTATAATTTGAATTTGATTAACACTTCGGTCTAAGTAGCACAGGGTTGGCTATGCTAACACCAAAAATTAAAAAAGTAGAAATAATTGAATTTCACGGTATTGCGTTTACCACAAAATAAATTTAATTTATACTTCAGCCTCAATAACACGTGGTAATCATGATATTGAATTGTAGCTTATATGACACGTTTGTCGGTTTACCATAGCAGTGCCATCTATTGATTACTTACTCAAACCAGTCGAAAAGTATCGACATGTGTTAGAATCTTTTGGAGTCAACAGATAATTGTGACTGTCAATTAATTATAGACAAATAATTTGCAATAAAATGAAATTGCGACTATAATTAAAGATCTAAGCTATCCTATCTCTTAAGTTGGACCAGACTGCTCACGATGTGCCAATTACATTCAAAATTGGCTAAGTAGTTTAGGAGTCCATCGCGGACAAACATCGTGACAGGAGATTTATGTATTAAGATTACGATTTCTACTGGATGTTATATATTCGGCCTCAGGACGTGTTAAATATTATAGGCTGGATTAGTGTCGACCTGAAGTGGGTGATTTTTAACAAACAACAACAATTTTATTAAAGATTTGTATTTGACGGTTGTATGTGAAAGTAATAGTCAAAAATTAAGAACGAAATTAGATGCAAGACCAGGATGAGAATTGGGAGATACGAATAAATCCCTTTTTCCGTTGAACGCAATCAGACGTCGCTGTTGCGTCGTTTCGTTATGTCACCTTTGTACCTATTAATTTATTTTATAATTACAGCGTATATAACAAAAAAATTGTACTAAAAATATAGCCAAATATGTAATACATAATATACAAAATGGTTCAAATATTTACGAAAATAAGATAATTACGAAACATTAAGGAAAAAAAATCGATAAAAAGTACTAAATAAATACCTAATTCGACTGTGCTTTGTGATGAGAAATGGGTATGTACGTAATGGTGTATATGTGAAGTGTGCTCATGTCGTAGGTGATTTAGGTATATTCTTAAGGACCTATCCGGTCACCAAACTCCAAAAAAGTACATTGTTTCTTTCCATATTTGTCATCGTTTCTTGAAGTAGGGCGAATGGAAAAATATAGGGTCGAGTTGAGGAATTTCTGTATCTATGTTAAAAAGGTCAATACACGATTTAAACAACTTTGCTCGATAGTAAAATTTTTGACACTTTACATTCATGTTATGAACTATATAAAGAACATGATTTTGAAATTTACACGATATATTTCATTGCAAGCCAAGTTACACATTTCAGTTTTTTTTTATTACATCAATTTAATGTTTTACATAACTAATTGTTATTACGGGCCGGCGTGCCTCAGCGCTCCAGCTCTCCATGGCGTAACGCAATCCACCCCGAGACACTGACACAGCAATTCGTGCTGGAATAGGGCCATAATTCTTCTTATTTTGCGATAGTTTAAACAAGTAAAAGCTTAAATAGTGGTCGTACGTTCGTGCTGTGCAGTACAAAACATAACTGTATAGTTGGTGTTGATGTGGGGAAGGTGAAACAAAGCCTGATTCTGTTATATGCAGGAACAAGCACGTTCAATAATTCTATGAGCTCCAATTAAATTTTTGAGATGATGTCATACAGCATGACATTAATAACGTGATACCGTCGAATTAATTTTTTTTAATTCCACATTGTACCACAAAGAACGGTTCGGTGGCCGTCGAAACAAAATTTTATACCAAAACAATAAGTCCTGAGTGTCCTCGTTGCGACATATCCTTAAACAGAAGAAAGGCACAATTGTCAGTCGTAAGGATATGAAGAAATTATAGTTTGGGAACGATAAGAGAGGTTAGACTGATACCTTACAATACTTAATATCACTACAAAATTATAAAGTTGAGGACGTAACTGTTAAATACACAGGGACCAAAATTAAATTTATTTTTATTGTAGCTGTAGCTTGTAGTATGTAGGTAAAGAAAATTGTAAATATTGTATATTTGATTGTTATGATTACATAAATGTATACATCAGTTTATTCTAGTCATAATGATTCAATTGACAGTAACTTATGAGAACTATATATATGATCGTTACTTTTTAATATAGTGATTTTGGTTCTTTGATCTCGAGCGATAGACACGTGGGTGAGACATCCTGTCTGGACAAATTAATACTAATGTACAACGCTGTTAGTTGCCGTTGTCACGTTGAATGTAGTAGCGAGTTTGAAACTCGTTAAAAATTGTAGGTAAAATATTAATGATATTTTTATAAAATATCGGATGTTAAAGAATTAAATAATAAAATGGAAATATGTTTATTATGGAACATAAGATACAGGTATCACTTATTCCACGTCATTAAATTTGAGAAGACAGAGGATGTAGACCGCGAGAAAAAGCCAGCGTTAAAAACTCTCGGTATTCTTTTAAAATAGCAAGTCATCAAACAACACTTATTTTAAAACAATTATCGCAAATTAATTAGACGAAGCCTGTCCAGCACTAGTCACAGGCTCTTTTATCAACTAGATACTCTTTAACTTTATAGTAAGCCTTTTTTACACAGCTTATTAATTTTAACTCTTAACAATTTATTAAAAGGCGGTGATAAAAAAGCCTCTGGGATTTTATTAAAGAAGAGTACCTATTTTCCAAAAAAAAAATAGAACAAATCAAAACCCCATGTGACACTCGTAAATATTAGTTATGAAATTGGCGTTCTGTCGTACTGGCCACAATTCATTTTTTTACTCTTGCGTTATTTACGAGTACTAGTTCCACTGTGGCACCAGTGCTACAGAAACAGCTCTTAGGATGAGTGGTTTGCATAGCGGCGGTGTCGCAAAAGAAAAATATATAGCAGTGGTACATACTTTGATTCATTAAATATATTCTATTTAAAAAAATCTACTCATTGTTCTTCCCTAGTATATAGGTTCCCTAGGACCTATAATTGCGAAATATCATTTTTTTTTAAATTGGAAATTTTTAATACATGATGTTTTCACTTTTTGGAACTGTGTAGAGTCAAAATTCACTTCAATAAAAATTATCGCACTCATCGTGTCAAAATCCGGATAATTGACAAGGCAGGATTAATAAAATCAAAATGATTCTTATAACAGCCTTCTGTTTGACAGATGTTTAGAATCACCCAGAAGGCAACCTTTACGATGTTTCACCGTTTGAGTGAGGGTTAGGTTCGTGCATAGTTAGAAAATTCTTTGGTGTATTTTCGGGATCCGACCTAGGACCTCAGTGATGAGACTCGCAAGCTGTAACCACGAGATTTATCCTGATTTTGTTAATTCCCTGTGTATTCTAAATTAATAGATAATTTCACGCAAACAAAACATTTCTTTAGTCCTACCTTTTTAAAATAAGCTTGCCTCAGAATCGAAGCGGCAAATTACGTCAAATCACGTTACCATTGTGTCAATTACAAAAATCTGTTAGTGGTACAATTCTCGTTTAAAACTATTTAAAAAAGAGAAAAAGGTGATTCAGATAAAATATGTTTGTCTCCAACCTACGCATTATAATTTTAATCTATACTTTTTTATTCGTTCGGTGTTGCCAAAATTAAATTGAATGTCAAATACACCAAAATAATGTTAAAAACTCAATTCACAGAATGTAGTTTTTAGTTAAAGCAATTATGTGTTGTTTGTGTAAAATTTCTTGGTATTTTCGATAATGAAACCTGCTTCGATAGATCCTTGCAACTCCTGCTGTCCTGGTATATTATATTAAATTTTATTAATTTTTACCCAACCAGCATGTACGGAACAATCTTTAATGTATCTCGACCTATCTCTAAGTGTGTGTGTGTTATACATAAAATAACATCAGATTGTCATGATACAAGAAGTAATCTTGTTGTTCCCACGAGAATGTAAGTGCGTGCTCCTATTTCACCATGCCTCCTGCTGATAGAGGACAAATCTTTGTTTTTAATTTATTTTATTATGATTAATTACTTAAGATGTCCTGTGGAACATGGTGTAATGTTTAAACGTTGTGTAAAACAACTTGGCGATTAAAAAGAGTGGCGAATTTATTTTGCCAGTTCTTCTCTTCCGTTCTTTGATTTGGGAACTGGCAGTAAATGCAAAATTAGAGGCATTACAGAGGCAGTTATATCAATTTGCGAGCTGTTATGTATGTTTATATACTGAATAATTGCATTAATATATTACACGTATTGTAAATCTAAAATAAATACCTTCACGATCATCGATTTACATCACCTCAAAACAAAAAAAAATATTATTGTCTTTGGTTAACATAGCTTTTACACATTGAAAGAAAACAATTTTTTAAACGGATTAAAGCTATTTGTATTATTATAAACTTATAATTATTTTAAGAAAATTGTTAATTAAACTTATCGCCGGACACAGAACGGAGTATCAACGACTAAACATTCAAACCCAAAATGAAACGGATGAACTACGTGAGTTGCTAACTAAGCTTAATAGAAAATCTGTGTCGTCAGCAGTCCCGTAGATCGTAACAATGACGTCATTGAGCACGTAACGTCAAACGTGTCAATAGGATATGTCATCACCAGAGTTTATACGACATTTATTACTATAACGCGTTTTTATCGTCATAACACAATATTTTTGTTCCACCTACAGTTCCAGCAGAGTTGGCCTTGTGTCTTCACCGTGCGACTCTCATCCCTGAGGATGTAGGTTCAATCCCCGGTTGTGTGCCAAAGTACTGTCTATGTACGCATTTTCTTGAACGGTGAAGGAAAACATCGCGAGAAAACCACCTTGCCTTGAATATTATCGAAATGATCACGAAACTGATACAGAAATCTAATCGCATTTAACACTCTCTGGTAGAGTGAAGGAAGAGTTTCTGAGGAATGTCTTGCCTTACACCCAAAAAGACAAGAGTCAAGACGGCATCTGACGCACAAAATGCTGATCACCTGCCTATAATGATCAATTTCAATGTTTGTTTTCAACGCTCTGACCGTGGACACGCTATTAGTCAAAACAATGGCGCAATTATATTACGCAGATATCTGCATCTGTCTCTGTGGAAATAACATTCTTAAGGTCTGGTGAAATTCAGGTATCATAGATCCCGTAGATTGGTTTAAAGTCCCCCCCACCCCCTCCCTCATCCTATAAAAAATATCCAAAACCTATATCGTGTTTTGGCTATGACAGTACTTCCCCATGTAATAATGGAAGAAACTTTTTAATATCGCTGATAAAGCCGACATTTTCCACAATTCTTGCTAATGTTTTGAAATTTTGTTTTCATTTTTTATAAATTTTTGTAAATAAAAATTTTGGAGATGAATCTTTTTACAGAACGCAGTTTGCATGCAAAGTTTGGAACTTAAAAAAACTATTTATCTGTGCACCAACAAAACGTGGAACCAGATGCCCACTGAAGTATTCAGAATGCTCAATCATCATTATTTCCCAACCAATTCGACTCAGAGTCCTTCATGAAACGCACGCAACGATTTAAAAAACTCAACAACGCACTCGCGAGGCCTATGGCGTTGAGTGTCGATGGGCGGTATCACTTATCCTCAGGTTAGCCTGCTAATAAAACAAAGCTCCACGTAGCTCAATGACCTATGCAGTATATACTCGGTGATAACCTACGCGAGCGAATTAAACATGATGAGATCCGTAGAAGATCTAAAGTCACCGACTTGACTGGGGCAGATTGCCTGAAGAACCGGTAGGTCAAACAAGTCCTGGAATGGAGGCTTAGGACCAGTGGATGAAGCGATGGACAGCCTTCCACTAGCTGGAAGTGACCTGGTGAGCTTGATGGGAAGGCTTTGCAGAGGGACGTTTAGAGAAAAGGTAATTTTCCAGCAGTAAACGTCAACAGACTGAAGCGAACGAACCTGAACGAACGACGCATTCCGCTATATTTGAAATTTCTAATGGAGACACTCCCACATATCTCGACCTCTTAATAATAAATAAAATCATTATAACAAGCTAAAAGTTATGATGTTTTTAAATAGAAGTAACTAATAGGCCCAGCGTCGACAAATGTGTCAATAAGCCTATTTCCGGGAACCATAACACTCAGACGTTATAATATTTTGCTGATAGAAATGTTGTTCGGCACACGTTGTCACCGGAAGCGATTTTTAGTCTTTGTTACGTTCACGTACGACATCATTTTAGGATTTACTTATTTTGTTTATTTAAACATAAACACACATACAGTAATAATAATTTTCTAACTTACATAGTAATAATTTTAAAAAAAATGTAACAAATTCAGAAAGTTTGGTCCGTGTGGCGGTGTTTTTAAATCCAAATATATACTTTCAAAATATGCTGAGCTGATAAAAAGCTGGAGGAGGCACACGTGAAAGTGTTCCAAATAAGGATAACAAGAAAAAATTATGTTTTTAACCAATCCAAGCTATATTCTACTGTTGTAATGATTGGAAATCAGATATTTATTATTATAAATGTACGAGCTGAGCTAATTTGCTTACTCAGCGTTTCTTAGGCACCGCACTATCACTAACACTAGGCCCCATGACGTATGTGTTCTAGTTGTTCTTTTCAGTCTTTTAAGCATATAATGAAATTTTGTATAGCATATACGTATTAAGAAAGAAAGAAAAACTTTATAATACACAATATTCATCTTGTACTTGTCTGAGGGAGTATGTACGAGCCAAGGCTATATATGTTGATCACTCAGGCTTTCTTAGTTTTACAAACGTGGCAATTACCTAAATCAGAGCTACTCCTCCAGAGTATACGTAGCTCTCTTCAACATTGCATTCTTATTTAAAGCATCCCGATGAGCCAGGAACCTGTACGGCTCCTAATAACCACCAAGTAACAGCTCAGTATTATATTTTTCCAGTACATATTACGTTCGCTTGTCACTTAAACCATAGAGCAAGCGGTCAGGAGCGTAAAATCGTTATTCACGGATTTATAGTTGTGAGAAATTATTTGCCCATTTGTTCAAAACTAATGTGGAATGCGGCTTAAAATCGATTGTATACGTATGGTTTTGTTTATATCAATGTTTAAAAACTATTGAAACATGTGTTTGTTTAGCGATAAACATATAAAAGAAAAAAATCAGTGGCGCTACAACTTTTTAGGTCTGGGATATTTGTATCTGATTCATGATCATTTGTCAATCAAAGGCAAGTAAATAGAATATTTAAAACGAAAACTGTCGTAAAGTTCACTGACCCCGACACTAGGATTCCCTGTGTTGTGTGCAACCAGTCTCATCATTTTGACGTGATAACTGAACTTTATGATTTCTACATTACACAAATTTATATTTAAACTATTTTTTCACGATAAGAATATTTTTCCTCTATTATTTAATGGCCTAAGAACAGTACGATCATAATTTAAAATAAATATTTTCTTTCTTGGGTTATTGTCACAAATGTCTTACACAAAGATTCGTAGGATTTCAAATTTCGGCGTTAGACACTTAGACGGTGATCGTTTGAATTGAGATAAATATGATAATTTAGTTATTCAAAGACAAAGGAAAATAGAAAGTGAATCGCTGTTTTTTCTGTTTTTAAAACTAAGTGATAAATTGAACTAGGCTGTATAGTTATCTTTATTTAGAACTATATACCTTATCTAATTTTTTTTTGCTCAGTGATTGCCTCTAAAAAAGAAACCTCCGAAACCAGTTGCCCTCCTTTTTATTAATTATTTTAATTGTACTGTATTTCTGTTAACTTGCAACGAAGTGTTAATACAAAAAAAATCAACGGCGCTACAACCTTTTTAGGTCTGGGCCTCAGATTTATGTATCTGTTTCATGATCATTTTTTAATCGAATAGGCAAGTAGGTGATCAGCCTTCTGTGCATGACGCACGCTGTTGACTTCTTGGGTCTAAGGCAAGCCGGTCTCCTCACGATATTTTCCTTCACCGTTCGAGCGATTGCGTATTATTAAATGCGCAGAGTATAATACAGCAAAGTATTAAATACGCACATAGAGAGAGTCCATTGGTGCACAGCCGGGATCGAATCTTCGACCTCAGCCAACACTGATTAATACACAAAAATAATACAGGGGAGACGATTTATCATATTACCATGATTTGAGTCCTAAAGCATAGAAACTCTGATTTACGTAACGTAATTTTATTTTATAGTTTCTTTATTGTGTTTTTATTGTTATTACGTTTTTATATATACGTAAACTTTTTATTTTCAATATTTCTAGGTAGCTTTAAATTGAGCTTTAATCACATCGTAACAGTAAGCATACTACGTAGTAAATGCCTTGCTACGACAGTGCTACGCCGTAGGAGGGTACATACGTAAGTATTGTAACGATGTAGCCATCATTTGAAATTTTATTAAATATTTGAAAACTGATTAGATACCTATTTTAAATAATATTATTTAAAGCAAATTCAGTCAAATATAATTAAAATATATAATTAACAATTAATAATTAGCGTTAGCAGCATTTCCTCGCTGTATTGCGATACTTATTCGTTGAGTGAGGAAAGCACCAGCTCTGGAGTCGCTGGTACTGTCAGGTGCCAACTTCACGCGCTTGTGCACATTAGAACAACATTCAGAGTTGGTTATTTTACTTGGAAACAATAACTTTTATCCAATTTGTTTTATAATGTAAAATGTTCTAACAAAAAATCTTCGAATTAAACTAATTAAATGAAATATGTGGTAACACATTATAATCTAAAGAATCTAATGTAAGAAATACACTTATTTTTGTACATATATATGAAATATTCATTATTTATCCATTAGTGTCTGTTGTGCTATAGATAGTTTTATTTGATTCTGTGTAATGAAGGACGGTGAAGGAAAACAACGTGATGAAATCGGCTTGACTTAGACCCGAAAAAGAAAATATTCTAGATTTATTTTTACTACCACTTTTAAAAATCAATCAAAAACTTTATTTTTAAATAATCAAGCTTTTTGTTTTGGAAAATACTGCACGTTCTAAGGAATTATACATATTGAAAAGCTTAGTCTCTATTAGCAATGTACTGTTAAATAGGACCATACTCATAGTGGGAAAAAGCCACACGTTATTTGCTACGTTTACCGATATTTACTACAAAATAATACTTCTATATGAATTTTATATTAATAAATATTCTTACGAACATTATTTTATTTATTTATAAAGTTTGACACGCGCGGCACACACAGTGGAACAAGAAAAATAAAATATGTAATGTGACAAGCACTTATAAGCTAATGTTAATACACGAAAATATATTAAAAGCATAAAAACTAAATCAAAATATTGGTCTATCTGGCCTACACGCGTTCTTCTGAAAGGAGGGACAAATGATGTAACGCTTTGGGCATCAGAAGGTTACACAAAATTTAGTTAATCTGATTGTTTGATATCATAAATGCAAACGATGTATCAATTAATTTTCTACGATTCTCTAATTATAACATCTTAAAGTAAACTAGCCTGGTTTCGTATTGGCCACTCTTTTTTCGAGATGCCATTGGAAAAAAGTAGATGCTTGATCTGAGTGTATTCAACATATTTATAATTTAATTTGAAGATTTAATAATATATTGTATGCGGAAACAAAAAATATTTTAATAAACAAAATTAAACAATTAACGACTGACCTGAGGTGTCCAGGCAGCGGCCGCACGGCTGGAAGACCGACTCCTCGTCCGCCACAGCCGCTTGCTGACAGTCTGTACCACGCTGCTGGAAGACCGTGACTTCTGCATGCCACCTGCGGAAGTCGTTGATGTACTTCTACCCAAAAGCGATGAAAGCAACGAGTGCGACTGAGATGGAGATGTCGGTGTAGTTGCCACGGACGCGAATTGTAACTCCTTATACGTAAGGATCCAAGCTTCATCGGTTTGGACGCCTTTATTCAGTCCATCATCATCTACATCACTGGGCACACGCGGTTTAATATTACGAAGATTTTGATCATAGTTAATACGCTTAAAACGATCTGCTTTATCCGAGTCAACGCTTTTTTTCCGCGCCATTTTCAAATATAGTTTTATTTTGTCACTCACGGATTGTGACACGTCGTCGTGGTCGACGCTAGAGCGGCGCCGCGGCCGCCTCTCTGGCGGAGGGCTAGTCGGACTAGTCGGAGACGTGGGAGCTTCTAATTTCTCACGGTAAGCTTTTTCTAAATCTTGTAACACTTCTTCCGGTATTGGATCGGTTTGCGTGCCAATATCAGAAGATGCTTTCTCCTCCTGTGACTCACTAACGACTTCGATAAGAGGTGGTGGCGACATTGGTGGTGGATAATCCTCATTACCGTAAGAATCGTACACATTTCTACCCCTAAAATGACCCCGCGAACTGGATGCACTGAACACGCACGGACCACTAAACCCACCCCCACTGCTTCCGGTTCCTCCACTTCGTCCACCTCTGTATGTTTTCGTTTTACGAAGATCATGATACAAGTTTCTTAAGAGATTCCTATCGCGTAACAAATCTTGAACTGGCTGGTTACTGTTCGACTCTCGACTATAATATCGACTTAGATGTTCTTTGAGAACTCTTTGGGCGGGGTCTGAGTCAGCCGGGGCGCTTTCTGACTGCCTTTTAAGGTAGCCTCGTAGCGCTCGTACTAGCTCTTCGTGTTCATTCCTTGGGGTCGGACCTTTATCCTCCTCTAATCTCAGGTACTTTTGTAATAAATCTACTAGAACTCCTTCATCATTATCTCTAGGTGCAACTTGTGGACTAGCTTTTTTTGTAATGGCATTAAATGCCCCATTGGACGGAGTAAAGCTGGTTGAGGGCGGCGGCGTAGCGAAAAAATCGCGCCTTAATTTGGCGATATCAAATCGGCCACCTGATGTGTGTGGAATAAAAAGCTCTGTCGGCCTTATGGGGACCGGCACATCGTCAGAGGGGGATCTTGCTCGCACAGATCCACCCCGAGGACGTTTCTTGCGTCGAGGTCGAGCTACAACTCCAGGGTAGGAGCTTTTCCTCCACAACAAGAACCTCGGCTCTTTCTGACACATCTCTTGGAAGTAGGCCTCTATTCGCGGGATGTCCTCCTGTCTGTTTTGGGCTCCCTCGGGGATGAGCCGGCGGCCGGCATCGGCCATGTACTTCCATGTCTTGCGCGTGAGGAGCCATCGTTCGCGCGGCTTTTCGCGGCGTCGCACGGTCTTGGCCATGAAGTCGGCTTCGATGCGCGCGGGACGGCGCTCCATGCCGGCGGTCAGCGCGCGTGGTCCGTTCGCCGCATGTCTCCTCGGCGCGCGCACCTGCCCGCCCGAAACTGAGCGTTCCACAGCACTACAGAATATTATGCCCGGAATAGACGTCCGGTAATAGAGCGGCCGTGAACTGAATATAGGGTGGTCTCGCGCGGTGCTCAGCGCGCACTGCGAGCAGCGTAAACAAATGTGCGCCCACGCAGCGGCCGGCGCGCGTCGCCCGCCCCGCATCCCCTTTCCTTGACCTATGGTGACAACTTTCCTCACCTGTCGTTACAACTAGTCAGGGCTAGCCCTTGGCGTAAAGATGCCATAAATAATTCGAGTCGTCTACACGTTTTAGATCTTCAGCCAACTTCTTTAGATAATTTTCGATTATTCGATCCGATAGGTTCCGAATATGAGCTGTCACGTAAGCCAAGAATTTCATAATATTATTTATATATTAGTTAATATAAAATATCTTGTGTAATTAAAATATTTATCTTTAAACGATTGAGTTTGATAGAAAACTGTGCTTCTTCAACTGTAAAGCGATAAGTATTTTCTTAATTTTCTTGGAGGTTGATGCTAAAATTCTATCACAATAACTCAGAGCATGAAATTCCTTGGACGAAAACCAAATTCCGATTAAATTTAGGAAGACAATAGCAACAGTGGGCTAATTAAAAATGTCGTTTGCTTTATATTTAGCAAATTAAAATATATCATTTTAATAAATAGATATTACAACTTTCAAATGTAAACTGTCTGAATTGCCAATTGTCTAAATATTAACATACTTAAGACGGTTACAGGTAAAATATTGTATCAACACACAAACGTATCGATCTCTGCGTGTTTCATTTTTGGACATGTAACACGAAGATACCCAGAAGGTCAGAGAACACCTGGCGGGTACCAAACCTGAGGCGGATCCCCCACTCGTTGGACCGATCAAGTAAAGGTCCTTACAGGTCTCTACCATCACCCAGGAACAGAGGCTTGCTGAAGATAGGGGAGAGTGGAGAAAGTTGTGCAGTGCCACCAACATTACTGTCAGAAATGAAGAATACGACTGAAGAAGAAGAAGAAGTAGCTTATTCATAATTTAATTTACTGAACGGATGTGTAGCTTGGATAATTAAAGAAGATATCCACCGGCGCTAAGAAGCATTTGAGATGTGGTGTCATCGTCACATGCTGCGTATAGGCTCCATCCAGAAGGTCACTAACGAGAAAGTTCTTAATAGAGTTGGAATGCCGAAAAAAGTTATGTAGAATATCAATCAAGGTTGGACACGTGTTGTGCTACCACCATTTTCAACTAATTATAATGTCTAAAATCCAGGGCAAATGGCTTTTTGGTAGTAGGATAAAAGCATGGCTTAGTAACGTTGACGGGTATTGCGCTTGTGGAAGAGATGAATCTGGTACAGAAGAAGACACGCCTCACAAGACTGACGGTCAACCTTCAGTAATGAATATGCACCAAAAGAAGAAGAAGAAACTTTTTTTACAATCTGATAATTTAGGATTAAAAAGAAGGATTTGCTAATCTTTCAAAATACGTTAATTAGATGCGTCCATAGCATAGCATGCGCTATGCTTGTAAATGTCATAAACGTTTACAAAATACCTGAAAGGGCAAGATTACGCCGTCCGTTTGCAAAACTACCAGGAGGCCTTGTTCTGAGAAGAACGGGACAGAAACCCTGCAAGTTATCACCCTCCATTAAAATTATTCAAAGGAAAATGTCATAAACCACAACGTCATTAATGTTAAATAAGTAAAAATCTAAAAGACTTCATAGCTTTGTTAAGGCTTTCTTTATAGAACATGGGACAAACGGGCAGAAGGCTCACCTGATGTTAAGTGATACCGCCGCCCATGGACACTCTCAATGTCAGAGGGCTCGAGATACATTACCTTTTTAGAGTTGGTGCGTTCTGTTCTTGAAGGAGTCGACCCTAAGCCTATTGGTTTCTTCAGTTTTTTTATAGAACAGGGGGCAAACGACACTGTCAATACCAGAGGGTTCGTGAGTTCGATGCTGGCGTTTTAAGAAATGGTACACTCTTTTCATTAAGGGCCCTGAGTGGAATTTGTTCGGAAATACTTTAGTGGTATGGTATTTGTTGCGCGAAGCAGAAATTTCGCAGAAAATTGATTACAAAACTCTACTAAAAAATTGTTCATTTTCTCTAGAAAAAGAATTTGGGGCCAGGAGGCCTCCACTCCTTTGTTGCCCCGAGGCCTCCAGATCTCTAAATTGGCCCTATGCGTGAGCAACAACAGAATTTCAACAAAAAAATATTTACGTTCACTAAGGACGTAAAACTAACAGCTATTTATAATAGCAAAGTATGTTACGAGGTGTTTGTAAATTGCTGCAAGCATTACACCATCGTATATATGAAATAATGCAGCAATTAATCATCTCCATAGCTGTCACAGTAACCATGAAGAAGGAAACCCAAGATCAAAAGGTAGCCTTGGCTCGTGTAATAGGTAGATTTTCTAAGGTAGTCTTTCAAACACAATTGTATAATAACGCCATCTAGTTGATGTGAGTGAAACCAATGCTTACTTTGGCAAAGTTTCAGCATTTCGAATTTCAACTTCAGATGTTATTCTGCTTTATCATGGTGCCACTAGATGGCGATACTTGTATTACAAATTGAGATTATAAATTTACCCATTCCCTTGATATAATTTTTGTTTTGTTTTAACTGCCGTTTAAACCAATCAAAAATCGGTAAATTTCAATTATTAAATGGTTAATTACGTCAAACACAAAAAGACCCTTAACGCTTAATATATTTATGGACATTATATATACTCTACGGTTTAGTTTAGTTAGACGCAGAGAGTGCCTACGTCTAGCTATACATTCTCTCGAGGCGCAACTTCGACGATTTAGAAAATCGCCACGCTTATAAAACTAAGATAATCCAACACAGTCACATTGACCAAAACTTTTTAAAATTGTTTTAGTTTTCTATTTATTATTACTATATAAGTATATAGGTTAAGAATATTTCAACTAGAATCAAATTAAATTTAATTCATGTTTAAATGAAACTTTACAATATTATTTTAATATTTCTCCGTTATTTACATCACACCCCAGATTCAGGAACCAAACAACGTGATGACAACAACAAAAAGTGTTTTTCTTTATTTTAATCTAACACAAGCGTGTATAAATACGTTCAGTCGTATACGTCCCAGTAAAGTAGTTAAATCAGAGAGTTAATCGAATCTCTAGTCAGGTAATTAAAGATCGATATTTAGTCAGAGTAGTTGTCGCCCGGTCCCGATGGGCTAGACCTAAGTTTAAGCAAATAACGTCCCTTTTTAGGAAAGGGATAAACACTCCCCTGCTACCAAGCTGCTCGGTCACAGATCTGCATGATCGGTTGGCTACTAAGTAGTTTAAAACCTATGCTGAAACGGAAAGAATTCCTAATAATAATAATTTATTGCAAGAATATTGTACAAAAAGGTGGAACAATAGTAATTTCGCATAATCTGCCATACAATGGTGCGCAAATTTGTCTTTAAATGAGTTTTAATTTTTTACATTATTAGTTTTTTTCATTTTACATTATTAGTCATATTAATATTGGTCAATTCTTCTAGTGCAATTTCACTAGCTTACTGGTACTCTTACTCTCTTACTAACGTTTATTGTTTCCAGGAAACATTCATAGTTCAATAAAAACAACCTATCTACTGTAATAAAAATGGGGTTAATCGTAGAGGGGTGACAATTAAGGGTTTAAAAAATAATTAAAGATATAAAAAGAAAATTAAAACGAATTTAAAAAGTTTGGTCCCTGTGGCAGTATGTGTGTCTGTGCTCTTAGAACCCCACGGCCCAAGAGTCTCTACTCCACACATATATTGTTTTAGACTGAATTACTACATTTTTTATCTATTATAATGTTTTTTTATTAGTTTACATATTTGTAAAATCTAAATTAAGCCCGAGTTAATTTAAAATACCTAATCTGAATACGACCTGTACCTACTTAAATGACGTGAGATATACTTTTGTGATAATTACTTAATGTTAGTATATGTAATTGTAATGCAAAACTTATTAATTAGCAATCATCACGAGCTGTAAAGCTCAGTAACTACAAAATACTGTATTGTATTTAGACCAATTTTTATTTTGTTGATGTTTGTAATTATAATATTAATAAAACTGAGTATTACCTAATTATTAAGTTTTTTTTTAGTACAAAAACCAATAGGCATTTGTAAAGTTATTGATGACAAGCAATGTATCTAAGGGGGTATCTAATTAGCTCCTTTTGCTTAATGACAAACTAACACTGAACTTTATGGCTTATTCACATATATGACGTTAAATCAACCAACCCGTTTCTACGTAATCTCAGCGGTAATCAGATTTCGTTCGAAACCTCGCGACAGTACCTAAATATGACCGTTTAGCCCTCAAACTATGACAGCGAACTAATAAGCGATCCTGAAAAAGTTACTATTTGTAAAAATGTTGTATCATAAAAAAATTAAACTAAAAAATTGCCTAAAAAATAATAAATATTATTTTGGGGTGGACCTTATCACTTAGGGGTTTGAAAATATATTGTAGCCGATTCTTAGACTCACTGACTATACATAAAAAAATCATAAGCATCGGATGAGCCATTTCGGAGCATGGGAACAAATAATGTGATACGAAAATTTTATATATATAGAGATATTCGCGGATGCGGACCCATACGTCTTCTAGACAAAGATTCCCTTCGTGAGTTGTGGTGCAATATTGCGGACTACTCGATTGTGAGGATTCCATGGATCTGGTCTGGCGCCTTAAGGTCTCATGTCATTTTCACACGTGTATATATATCTCCATAAGATTGTCCTCATTTTAACATGTGTGATGTTTGAGAGCATATATTTAAAAGCATATTTTATTCAGCATTCCAGTGACGTCACAAGACTTATTGATAAGGATAACCGACCTACTTGTGGACGTCAAGTAACCATTACAGGAACTCAATGCCAGAATCGCTATAAAAATATAAATATCGATTTGCAATTCTAATTGCATTGTTGGCCTGCGTATGCGCATTGTATCACGAATTCTAAATACGTGTCGCATTCATTAATAGTTCGTGTTAAAAAGGATAACCAAAAAACATATAAAAATACTTCGAACAAAATGGATGCAGTCGAATGAAAGTATAAAATAAAGTGATAAAAATATACTCCCGAAATGGCTTGTGGTGAAAAATATGAAGAAAAAAAAAATATATATATATATGTCACAACACTCAGACTCAAAGATGTCAGTGGGGGTCTAGGGAAGCTGGTCATTGGCGTTATGCTTATCATCCGCCAAACACCATTGAACTCCCCATTAGTGTCCCTATGCCCTTGAACTTGGACACTATGCCATTGCCAGAAGAGTGCAGGTTCCAGTCATTTTGGAGAGACCGGGAGATGTCATTGATCGCTTGTAGGATGGGATGAGCTTTGGTATGGCTCCACAGGACAAGCACAAAAGCTGACGCAGCCACAGAGTAGGCAGAAAATAATAAACGGCTCAAATATAAGAGTCTTACCTTCAACTTTGATTTTGTCTCCTTTGGAGTAGTCTCTTTGGCAGTGGAGTTAAAGTGCCCTGCTAATTAAAGATTTAAGTTGGCGCCTGACAGTACCACTGACACACTGCCACAGGGACAAACTTATAAAATTCGTTTTAATTTACTATTTATCAATTTTGAATTATTAATATAATTATGTGGGAAAAAATTATTGTAAATATTATATATATATATATATATTATACTATTGTTATGTTCCGGTTTTATTAAACGATATAAAATAATGGGAAGTTCTAACATCTTGAGCCTAGGATTGTTTTACGACTTGTTTGATGGTATATCATTATCATTATTACTTTCAATTTGAAATGAATTATCAAATAGCTGTTATAGGATTTGTAAATAATTGGGTATAGAAAATGTTTTAATGATGGATTTAGAATAAAAATTCTAAATTCTAAATTCCGACTAGTATACACTAGTTAACAACTTTTGTTTTGATATATTTTTATTATATAGTAAGAACATCTACTTCGTTTCAAAATGAATTATTGCTTGTAAAACTGGACTGAAAATATTGTTAATTTTATTTAGAAAATAATTAGGGGCCACTCCTTTGTTGCCGCGAGGCCTCCAGACCTCTAAATCTGGCGCTGGTCAAGTAGCAAAAAAAATACTAAATTTATTTACATTACATCAGTAATTAAACCAGTAAGAAAAAAGTTTGTTTTACGCTCCTACTGGTTCCAATTGAAGAATTATTTTTGGCTTGGACATTTCTTAAGAAATGATATTGCGCTAATATTATATTTCTTAAATTGATATAGACATATAACTGTTTAACGTTATAATAAGAGTCCATCCAAACGTAAATATTGTTCTGTACGAGCCAAGTAGTCTTTGCTCACACAGACTTAGGCCATTGTCTTCTGCATACGTCTTAACGAATAAATAGTGGCATAACATAATACTATTCACGTGTCGTTTGCAAATCGAATTAACTTAAACGTGAAAGGTCGTACAGATGGCTTATGTCATTTTTGTCAAATCGTATTTGTTTTTGGTAGGCTTGATTTACCAGTGGCTTTAATAGACATCCGAATGAAACAAAAATAACTATTTTTAATCATTTTTAAGATTTTCGTATAGCTTTCCAGATGCATTCATGATTTAATTTTTCACGAACAAAATAAAATCAGCTGATTGTACTTTAAAAACACAATTCCTTGTGAGCCTGGCCTTAGTTTTATAATTGTGGCAATTACATAATCCAAGAAACTCCGTAATAGTATAGCCAGACGCTCTCACTCTCTTCAGCATTATAAACATAAAAATCACATTACTAAATCTTTTATTAGACACACGTACTGAATATTATATCCGCTATTATTAAAAGCATCTCCGTGACCCAGTATAACGTCCGATTAGTATTTTTATTGAAGTATGAAGCCTAAATGTAGGCAACGCCATCTCTTGCCGCGAAGGTGGTAACTGCAACTATTACTGCATTTTTATTATTTAATATCCTCTACAGATGATTTTGAGGCCAAAAGCTTGCATCCTGAGATACGGGAAAAAGCAGAGGACCCATTTCGAATAGGCCTTTGAAGTTTTTGGTTGACTTTTTAACGACGTTCTATGTTTATTTACATTTGAAACTTCTTTAGGCGCAGCAGGGTAAAATTTTTGCAGCGTTTTTGTCGAAGTAAGAGAGCGATTGAGACCAATTGAGAGAGACTGAGAAAGGACGAACGTAGCATGAAGCAAATAGGCATAGAGTGAGAGTAGGGAGGAAGCAAGTGAGAACGATCGAAAGAGAGATCGAGAAAAATACACACTATTGGTTGATGTATTCGTTTAGTTGTTACATATTAGAACTTTAGAATATTTTTTATTTTTATTTTTAATAATTTATAACACTCTACTATGCCAGGGACTTTTAATACCACATTTTAATAACATAAAAACAATATACGTTTAATTAATTCTACTAGTTCGCAAATGGCAGGCTACGCGTCGCGAAATACGCCCCGGCTGCATCGGTAATATTTTTATTTACAATATTCATGGGAGAGCCGGGGCGCAATTCCTCGCGAGACCCGCTCTTTCGGTTTTGTTTGCCTCCTTTAACTTTAGAATTTAGATGGCAATTAGTCGTATAACGTCTTGTGCAGTAAACGCAGATTTTTTATTTATTTATATTATCATTAGCACGTATACAGTGTGTAAACACTGTGATCATAGATATACATGGAGTGATCATATACTGGTAGAAGAAAGAAGTTTCAATGGCGCAGAGTTTATTGCCAGTTCTTCTCTTCTGTTCTACGCCCTTGATTAAAGAACTGGCAGTAAATGTAAAATTAGAAGCATTTAATGTATATTTCTATTTTTTGAAGTTCATAAGTGTACATTGTGTTACCTATATGAATAAATGATTTTTGACATTGACATCTCTTTACACAGCTCCATTTTTTTACCCTTCTTGACTACTTGTATGTAGTACGCCAAGTAATATTAATGAGGCATTGTACACCAGTGCCGAGTGATGAAAATATGAAGAAGAAAAATTGACGCTGTTTTAAGGCGTAGACGTGATCCGACAAATTTTCCGTCGGTTTTTAATGAGAACATCTTAAACCTAAGCTCTATATATTAATGGATTCGTTCATCCAATCTCCAAGATACATACAAAAATACAATTGTACACGACCGCGAAAGTTCATTAATCGTGCGGCCAATGACATTATAATATAGGAATAAAGAATTTATTTTTGTTTGTAACGAATCAGTGAAGATAAGAGCAGTGTTGGCCTAGTGGCTTCAGCGTGCGACGCTCATCTCTAAGGTCGTAGGTTCGATCCCCAGCTGTGCACCAACGGATTTGCTTTCTATGTACGCATTTAACGTAAGCTCGAATGGTGAAGGAAAACATCGTGAGGAAACCGACTTGCCTTAGACACAAAAAGTCGACGGCGAAAGTCAATTTGCAAATAATCATGAAACAGATACAGAAATCTGAGGCTCAGACCTAAAAAGGTTGTAGCGCCATTGATTTTTTTGTAATCAATCTACTATTGGGTGATTTAAATTCACTGTTTTAATATTGCATTAGTAATAATAATAATAAATATAGAGCCAATTTAAATTCTTTTTCATATATAACATTACATATAAAATTCGTTTTGTTTCATTTTTAATTAGTAATTACTTTAAGTTGTAAAGGTCTTTTAGTAAAAATAGGGATTTAAAATAGAGACGGAGATTAAAAATATATAATTAGCAATTAATATGACGCGAATGATTATTTGAAAGACCGGCTACGAGTTAGCATTCGGGCAGTGTAAAGGTCGATGGGTGTCTCGCCTACAGGTGGGCCTCCTACCCGGTAAAAAATATATATGTTTGTAGATAATACATGTATTTTTACTAATTTTGTGTTGCATAAATAAAAATAAAGTCAATATTAAAAATTTGAACTATGATCAAACGGGAAATCTGCCAGATGTATCAAAATAATTTTCACATATCTCAAAGTCAAAAAGCATTCAATAATATAGGTAACACAATGTACACTTATTAATGTCAATAAAAAATAAATATACATTAAATACTTATACTTTACTGTGCTCAGGCATGTGCCTGATATACACCCTTTCAACACTCACACACGCACGTACACACCCTCTCACGCACACACTAACATACACTCATACTACATTATTTCTACTAACTTTTTTTCGTTTTTGTTTTTCTACCTACCCAACACAAAATATCTATATTTTTACAACGGTCCGAGGTTTTTAAGGGTTCTTCTAGCGGCGGCTTGACTACTAACACCATGACCTCTCAAAATAACGGGAAGGGTTTTGTTTGGTGGGAAAGAGAGCCAACGGGACGCCAACTATTTGAGGTTGTCCCAGGGAAGACCCCTATCCACATTCAAAAGTGTTTTAATCCCTCAAGAACCGTATAAACTCAAAATTTCATGCGTATCACCTCGACGTCCGTCGTTCCACAACTGAGCGTTTTCTAAGGCACGCACCACCACTACGTGGATCCAGCTGCCCACTGAAGTATTACCGAACCAATTCGACTTAGGGTCCTCAAGAAAAGAGCGTACCATTTCCTTGAAAGACCGGCAACACACTTGCGAGCCTTCTGGCAATGTGAGTGTCCATGGGCGGTGGTATCACTTAACATCAGGTGAGCCTCCTGCCCGTGTGCCTCCTATTAAAAAAACGCACCCACTAAAATGGGTGTCCATGGGCTGCGATGACTGTCCTTTTAGGGCGTCTCGTAGACTCGTTTATAAAATAAAAAAATCTCCACTGGTCAATTCAAACGATATATACCAATATAAATCGCCTACTACTGCAGTACCTACTCAATAAAGTAAATGAAATATCGTTCTAATTCCTAAGATCAGTGTATTTGCGTGATCCGTAACAGAAATTATTAGCGGTGGCTCGTCTCCATCGCCCTCGATATTTCAAGGTCATTAAAACGACATTGAACTTTTAAAATACTTTGCAACATTATTAACGCATTTCTAATTGAAAAGGCTTTGTATAATCGCAAATCTTAGTATTGATACTGTGATACAAGAAAAAAATAGTGGTCTTCTGTTCTAGAAGAATCTGTGTCTAGAATAATGCGACTTTCAACGCATTTCCGATGAAAAATATTTGTATACAGCTAATAGATTATCACTAAATAAATTCAAAGCCCTCGGTAAACGTGAATTCATCAATAAAGCTTTTTATAAATTTGTCGATTATTTAAATGATCCAATCCTTGGGATTGATTTGCTCCAGTTCAAACAATTTGTATGACAATAGTTTCTTGCCATTTCTTCTTACCCGCTCTACGCCCTTGACTTGCGAACTGGTAGTAAATGTAAATTAACAATTAATTTAACTTCTTTTTGACGTTCATAAGAATACTTGTTTACCTATATGAGTAAGTTTGAGTTAAAATCAATTTGATACTGTGATACTCTAGGAAAGAATATTGAACAGAATAATTTCTATTACGCTATCGAGCTAATTATAATGATTGTAAACTTTTACTTTAAAAATACTATGCAATATTAACGCTTTTATAATGCAACGGAATTTGCATCCAGCGAAAATCAATTTGATAAAATAAGATAGTTTTCAAAACAGCGTGCTGACAATTTGACAGTAAAATACGAAATAGTACTCTAGACTACTCTAAATATAGTTTTTATGAATAAGAGCGCAAATATTAAAATGCAGGAACGTCTGGCACTGAGAGTGTCCATTTGTGGTGGTATCAGGTGAGAATCCTGCCCATTATATAGGCGAATCGCCTGTTTTATAAACCAAATATGTTTAAGGAAAAGTATATGTAAAATTACGTATGAGGCTATCTATATTTATTTTGATTAAGTTCTTCACAAGAGTTGCCCGGAAGAGATATTTTAGCCATTAGCACAATTTCCCTGCAGTCCTGATATTATGCAAGCTTTTTAAATGAAGCACGACATTTTTCAATATTTAGGGCTAAGCTAGACTCCTATATGTATGTCAAAACTACGTTTCTGATATATGGAGACATAGACCCCGAAAGACTGGACATTACTAATCAACCATTATAAGTAAAGTGTATTTCAATAGTAATACTTACATGTATTATTATAATTAACACTATTTTCAATCTGAATTCCCATTTTTATTAGCTAATATCACATAATTAACTTGTCACTAAACGCTCAAAGCGTTAGAATCACTTAATTTTACATTTCACTATATATCACCATTTTTCACTTCACTTCAATGTCAATTGTCAAAGTTTAAACGTGCATACTTTATGAACGAAATGTGAGGCCTATGTTTCCCGCGTTACGCTCCCATGTTCAACACGTGCGTAATTCTGTCCAGTCGCCATGACACTGCGCGTCTGAAAAGAGAGATCAATGTTACCAACTTCGTAAATGTAAATCCCTAAACTTTAATATTAGATACAAAAATTAACGTCTGTCAAGAAGAGAAACATCTTTGAAAAATTAGATTTTTTAAATAATGTAAACTGCGTGTCGTATAACCGTAAATATACTTTTATATTAATAACAAAATAAAATTGAATTAAATATTAAGATATTTTTTTAAATAGTTTAAGCGTAAGTCTTTAGCTGATAACAACAATCTAATCATAATTATGAATCGTTTATCTGCCAAGAAAGTGTACAGATTGATATAATATATAAAACCACACAATAAAAAAGTCACATTCATTATCATAATGTCATTATAATAACAGTTAAATTATTTATAATTGTTGTCAAAAGTTAGCGTCTAAATACTCTCCTTATAAGGCACCTTGCTTTTAAAAAGAAGAAAGAAAGAATTCCCCAAGAAAGAATTACACTCCAGTGATCTATAATTCCTGGGAAAGTGATTGATGAACATTTTTTTTTAATTTATCGTGGTGTAAAGTCCGTAATATAAATGAAATATTAACATATACAACAATCTTCCAACTTACCGTAACTTCGTTTATCATGATCCCAATGATATTTAAATTTAAATTTAGTTTTAGTTATTATTTTATATTTTACTTGCTTGTTTAATATTTTCCCTTGCTAGCTTGTTTATGATCTAATATAATTGAAGTGAATGTAACTCAACGTGAGTCTTAATAAATATTTATATAAATAAATGCAAGATAAAACAAATATATTGTTATTAAAGTAAACATTGATTAATAGTTATTATTAACCTAAATTTAAGGAGAATCCGCAAATTGGCTGATTCAAATCGTGGTCATATTTTAAATGTCACGCAAACGGGAATATAGATTTATCATATTTTTTGAGTTATTGCTTTAATATTTTATAAATTTATCTAGCAAAACAAATTAGTTTAAAAATATATATTAATTTTTAATTCTGCACACAGGTGTGGACACGTTTGCCTCGTCTCAACTCCCGCGGACAAGCACAAAAACTATAAAGCCTAAACGCCTCCCTCAACGTTGATTTTGTTCCCTTTGAGTGGAGACTCTTGGGACGTGGTATGCACAGCTAATAAATGATTTAAGTTGGCGCCTGGTAGATAGTACAGGTGACTCCAGAGCTGGTGCTTTCCTCGCTCTACGAATAAGTATCGCAATACAGCAAGGAAGTGCTGGCAGCGTTAAAAGTACACTGCCACAAGGACTAAACTTTCTAAATTTGTTTTAATTTTCTTTTTATTAATTTATAACTATTACTTTTATTGAATTTTTTTTAATACTGTATAATTGATTATGTTTAGGTTTCATTTAAATAATATGGTTTTTTTAGTATTATTATTAATAATATAGACGTGAAAGCAACACACAATTTAGCAGTATTATTTTGTCATCATATGTAATCGTTACATTGCCAACGTAGCGACAAAAACACATTAAACACATACTTACTATTCTTGCGCCCGCGCAAACAGAATGCATAACAAAACACAAACATTATTATTAGTGGTACACACGGATCTTTCGACTTTAGGACTTTTTAAATTGCTTTTAATTTTCTATTTATTACGTTAAGAGTATTGTAAATACTGTATACTTGTGTGTTGGAAAAAAATAATAATTAACCTTCCAGTTCATCACTTAAGTCTAAGTGTAAACGAAACTTCCTGTACGTTATAAATTTTGGACTTTGATAAACGAGAGACAGATCACGCTATAATATTTAAGTCTATTTCTGAGTATATAGTTATATATGTACAGCTTAAGTTTGGCCAAAGTTTAAGTGTATTATGAAACTATTACATAAACAGTTATAGTTAAAAAAATAACCAGAAAATTTTCTTTCCAATTACATTTTCCAAGGACAATAAATCACGATTCCATATTACAAATAGATCGCTGTCCAGCGACGAGGCGAGAAAATCTGCGATTATACTATTAGCTGCGAGAGTAGGAATGGGATATTGCTGACGGTGGACAGTGGTAGTCGAATACACAGCAAAATGTTTCCACCATTCCAACCATCAAGTATGCGCTTTCCGTTGCCTTATTTAACATTATCGTGCCTTATTCATTCCCATAATTTTACAAATTCCGTCTGCAAAAACCAACCAGAACTGGTGGTAGTGGGTTGATCAATTTTATAAAAGCATTGTTAAGCGTGTTATATTTGAGACGTTTTACGACGCCAGCTTTTGTGTTTGACTATATAAATTTATGTAACATCGTTTTACATACAAAAATTTGACATAAATCGTGAGATAAAATATTTCAGTTCCAACCTATTAACACAATTTTCTAACGATTTTATCAATGAGATTATATGAGAAATGTTGTATTTTTGTGTTTTGTGCTCAAAGTATTTGGGTCAAGATACGCTATTCCTATTTTATTGTCGTCCACACATCACCTGCGCGAGCGCCGGTCCCCTGAACTTCTAACCTTCATCCTAATCTACCTTCTGTATAGCGGTAGGGATCATGGTATCTTAACACTTTCGGAAAATTCAGTCCTCTCCGTAGCTCTCCGGTCTCCAGTGCGATGTCATATATGAGATATATAGAATTGTAAAACAAAAGATGATACACGAAACGTGTGTGTTATTGTACAACTGACGTTATATTAAGTATCGCGACAACGCGTACGGAACTAGTGAAGCTAGACCAATCAGAATCAGACGAACAATCCGTTCGTCTTTTGTTTTATATTGTAATTTCCTGCGCACATGGCATATATCGATATTAGGTCCTTAATTAAATTATTTGTTTGTTTATTAACACTGCGTTACACTACAATATAAAAATTGAACATAATTAATTTAAAATGACGGCAACTGGCGGCCTTATCGCTTTCGAGCGATCTTTTCCATACAACCACTGTGAGAAGTGTAAAAAAATGTATTAGATTAGATAAGGTGGGCAAATATACACATAATTATTAAGACAAAACTAAACAGGAACAAAAACAACCAACTAAACTAGAAAAAAGATACATGAATAATAAAGAGGAATGCAGTTTGCACATGAATCACGATAATTTAAGATCAGTCTTAAGTCCGTTACTAGTTAGTAAGAAAGTTAGGGATACGATGTGGAAAGGTAATTTTGTACAGAACATATTTAAAGGAAGAAAGAGAATGAGCTAAGCGAATAGGGACGGGAAGTGAATTCCATACCCTAACTGCAGAGTCCTTAAAGGATTCGCCAAAGAAGGAGGAGTTTTGAGATGGGCATTTTGTGTGGGACGAACAATTTTTTTGAAATAGAATATTTTTAATTAATCAATGTATGACGGGAATCAATAAAATCTTTGAAGGCGGTTTCGACTATCAGAGTATTTTTTTTACCTTGTAATAAGTTATCTAGATTTAAAAAATCTAAAGGAGCAATACCTGGGGACTACGAATGTCTTAGACATTCCAATTAAATTGAAATAAAAAATTGAATTTGGAACTCCTAATCAAAGAATATATATTTGTGGTCAAAGTGGCCAGTACAACCAAACTAAAAATAATATTTAATAAAAAGTTTTTAGTCTATTTCGTATTTTGAGGGGGTCTTCTGGCATTGAGAGTGTCCCTGGGCGATGTCACTTAACAACAGACCCCTGCTCGTTTGACACCTGTTCTATAACAAAAAATTGTTCAAGCCTTTTAATAAATTTAAGGAATGTATAAAAGACAATACATACATACAATGTTAACGAGTATCTAGTTGATAAAAAGGCCTGGGACTAGTGCTAATCAGGCTACTTCTAATTAATCTGTGATATTTGTATTAAAATAAGTGTTGTTTGATGATTTGCTGTTTTAAAAGAGTACCGAGAGTTTTGACGCCTGCTTTTTCTCTCGGCCTACATCTTCTTGCCTTCTTGGTCTTCTTGCCCGATGAGTAGGGATGTCTAACTATTATTTTATTAAATATAATGACGCGATAAGTGATACTTGTATCTTATATTCCATAATAAACATTTTTTATTTTTTAAGTTTGGTATGAATTTGGTATTTTGTTTCTATTGATTATACACTTCTGATTTTTTTGTTATTTTCCTTAGTAGGGTTGCCTGTAGGAGATCGCCTGTTAGCGATAAGGCCGGTGCACCCCTAATAATGTGTAACTTGTTTTTATTTGTTATAAAGACGTTCAATAAATAGATAAAATCCTTCCAATGGGTTTCATCCTGGAATAATGAATTTATTATTCCCACGTTGTGTTGGACGAGGTGAGATGCAATGTCGTTGCCTCGGCTAATAATATCGCGTCTGAACTTGGCTTAATTTGTCTTTTATTTTTACTCTAAAGATTGCACCCTTTTATAGCGTGTATGTGTGTATATGTTTATTCTTGTATCATTCTCAATAAATCAAACATGGAAATGATATATGCGAGAATATTTGTATACTTAAATGTCTAAGAACTTTCTTTATTTAAAGTCGGAATATAGATTATCAGTAACCGTAACAGTTTAGATATTTAGAAGAGCAGTGTTGGTTTAGTGGCTTCAGTGTGCGACTCTTATCCCTGAGGTCGTAGGTACGATCTCATTACACTCGGAAAGAGTTGCGGATAGTTTATTGCCAGTTCTTCTTTTCGGTTCTACGCCCTTGATTGGTGGGAACTGGCAGTAAATGTAAAATTAGAAGCATTTCATATACATTTTTCTGTTTGACGTTCGTATGTGTACATTGTGTTACCTATATAAATTAATGATTTTGACTTTTGGTACACCAATGGACTGTCTATGTGGGCTACATTGGAAAATATCATCGTAGTGTTGAGTTTTATTAACATAACTTTTACATATTAAAACTGCGTTAAAAAAGGGTTTTCTTTAAACATCATTGTGTCAACAACGTGTATGCACAGGTTGATACTTGCTATTATATTGACAAATGATTATGAAACCAGATCTAAAAAGTTTATAGCGGCTATGGCGATTTAAAACAGTACACAAGACTGGCCTGAATACTTCTTTAAAATATTACACTAGGTCTTACATAACAGAAATGTATTAAAAAAAACAATACGTACGGCACCTGTTAATATCAGCCGCACTTAATATCAAATTCTTTTCAAATTATGACTAATAAATATCTTGAGGTATTGCGTAAACACTTTGCAGACTTGCACAGGCACAACCGTGCGAATTTTATATTTAGAACGTTATGTAATAGGCGAGTCTAGGTATGTATTACTTCCGGCCGACGCTGAATAGATTAAAGATAGTGTTATTTTGAATTACGAATCATTTTTTAAAATATTTGTGTAAATAAACAGTGGTCTGTGCTACTTCCAGCCAGCTTGTACTTAAAAACAAAAGATATTATTTTTAAATTTGGAACATCATGTAAATTGACGAATACTTCCGGCAAGCGCGGCGCTGAACAGATAAAGATAGCGTTGTTTTGAATCTCGAACGAATTAACAATTTTAATTTAAATCATTTGTTTTTTAACGGAGATCTGTGCTACGTCCAGCGTGCTTCTACTTAAAAAGAAAGGACATAATTAATTTCAAATTTGGAATTGTTATTCATATGTTACTCGGCCAGCATCTACCTCACAGATTAAAGATATTGTTATGTAATAATAATGGTTCTTCTATAACTTGACGCAGATCTGTGCTAAGATCAGCCATTACATAATATATAAAATATTATTTTAAAATTTAGTATCGTCAAAAGCCGATAGTAAAAAAGTAATATTTTTTTCAAACGCAGCTATGTATTACATTCGGCCAAAAGAGTTGATAATGTTGGTTTTCGAATTGATATTTAAAATTTAAGTGTATTAAAAATTGATAAAACATATATACATTAGGTAAATATCTTTCAATTGTAATTAATAAATGTTTATCTATGCTATTATTATTAATATCACATCTCAGTCTTGGCAAAGCTAGAAATATAGCCAGATACAGAACTGAGGAAACGAGGAACCAGCGAAATCATAAGCGGAATCGGAGACTGTTGGTGGAGCATCGTGAGCTCCACTCAGACGACACGCCTCCGGGATTTTTATTTTTTAGGTTACAGCAGGCAAACGGACAAGTAGCTGTTCAGTTGCTTCAGTTGATTGTACTTGTAATAATTTAGAATTTACATGTTGTGGATGAAACAAAGTAATAATTTTTAAAAAGCAGGTCGGGTTACAATATTTTGTGATTTTGACATACATTTTGACATTTTAATTCTATAGAAATAGGGTATTTAAGGCTCCAAAGAAATGTATTAGAGCAATTTGTGGAGCAAACTGACTTGATAGTTTTATTTAAGAAGCTCAAAATTGTGGTCTCTTCCCTGTATTTATATTTTAGAAGTGTCCTTATTCGGACACAAACAAACATATTTTTAAGTTGAAGTAAGGAGTAGATATGGGGAGAAATTGGCTGTGCCAAAAATCAATCTGGAACTGTTTAAAACACCTTTTGTATGGCTATTAAAGTTTACAATAATTTACCAAAAGAATTAAAAGATCTTCCGACTTTAAAAATCGACTTGGTGTGTTAGTTTTGGACAAAATGTATTACTCAATAAATGATTATTTGCGTGAAACACTGTAGTTGATATAAATTTAATAAAATATGATACAAATAATATAAGACTAATAATGTAAAAATTCCTTTAAAGAAGCAGTATAAGCGAACTTACTATTGTACCACCTTTTTGTACCATAGGAATTAAGGAACTTTCAGCGTTGCGTCTCTGAACCTTCTACCGTATTTAACATGGAGAGTTTGCTCGACATCGAGGTAGAATACGACGTCCGTCGTTTACAACTGACCATTTTATGGCAGTGGTGCGCACTACCACTATGTGGAACCACTGAAGTATTTCCGAACGAATTCGACTTAGGGTCAAGATAAGAGCGTAACAATTCTTAAAATGCTGGTAACGTATATTCAACCCTTCTGGCAATGTGGTGTCCATGGGTATGACTTAACGTCACGTGAACCTGCTGACCATTTGCCTCCAGTCTCATAAAAAACGAATCATATCCCGGAAACGTGCCCTATCGTCTGAGTGGATCTTATGACGCTCCACCAGAAGTCACCAATTCCAAATTAGACTTAGGGTCCTTCATGAAAAGAGCGTACCAATTCTTATAAGAAAACGGCCTCGCGAGCCTACTCGCAGAGTTCATCGGTGGTACACTGAACATCAGGCGTCTCCTGCCCGTTTGCCTATTCTATAAAATAAATAGTTATTATAAACGTCTGTCTTGACTCACGGAAAGAAAAAATGGCCTAGTAAACGGTATGCTTACAACTGCCAGGGAATGTTGGCACAAACGTGTCACCGTACAAAAATAATATTTACAACAGATTCCGCGTTCAATTAAAAATATTGTGTGTCAACATTCATCGCTTCCTGGAATCATGTTAGAATGTGTTAAATAACTGGAGCAATGAAGTAATAAACTGGTGCCTAACAATAAAGGAAAAGTGGAAGACAGAAGTTATAGACCAAATAAGAGAAACAACAGGTACATGGCAGATGGAGATGATGATGATGATGGATGGAGAGTGGCACAGTGCAGGAAAGCCTTTGACAAAAAGGGGCACACAGAAAAGACTATAGAAATATAGATGTGTTTAAGTGTAAAAGTATCTGAAATTAAGGGCTTTTATTCTCATTAAAATTATTAATTTAATTAAAAATTGTTCATTAGGCAGAAGAGTGAGTGTGGTATTGCCTATTTTCAAAACAATCAGAGGCCAGTCTTTCCAAATCTGTCACAAATATATCCTAACTGGATACAGCAGAACTCAAGAAACGGTTAAGCTGCTAGATCATCAAGCGGAATCGGTGACTGCTGGTGGAGCGATCTAAGCTCCACAGCAAGGACGCTTCCCGGAAGCATCCTTGCTTTGATTGTTTGCATTTGATTATTTTGTTACAGCAAACTGCCAGAGCTTCTGTCCAGCCCTGCTTTGGACAGAAGCTGCCACTGCCAATGGACACTCACATTGCCTCGCAAATGCGTTGCCGACCATTCGAGAATTGGTACGCTCTTTTCTTGTAGGACCCTAAGTCGAATAGGTTCGGAAATATTTATCGAAAATACTGTTCAGACACATACCACTTGTAAGCAAAGCAATTCCGGAAGCAGACTGCCCCTTCAACTGTTAAGTGCAAATGATATCTCCAATTTCCCTCTTCGTAGTTCAAATGATTCATACACCAACGCGTCGGATTTGTCAAAAACGCAGATATGTACAAGAAATACGGCGTCCATGCGTCAGGTTGTCTTTCTCCCTAAAATATGGCGAGGGGGCCGATGGCTGGCCATGCGTCATACTCGTGAACGGGTGCTACTTGTGGTGACTTGAAGTCGGACTTGAATTCGTGTTTGCGGTGATGTTAGTAATTTCGACTATGTGTTTGCGTGTTATTCCCACGAGAATGTAAGTGCATGCTCCTATTTCACCATGCCTCCTGCTGATAGAGGATCTTTGACAATCTGAGACAAATCTTTGTTTTTAATTTATTTTATTTTTATGTGTTTACTTCAGATGTCATGTGGAACATGGTGTAATGGTTACAAACGTTGGAATGGGGGAGAGTTCATTGCCAGTTCTTCTCTTCCGTTCTACGCCCTTGATTTGAGAACAGGCAGTAAATGTAAAACTAGAAGCAATTAATGTATATTCCTTTTTTTGACGTTCATAACATACATTATGTTACCTATATGAATAAATGATTTTTGACTTGTATTTGAAGGGGTAGTAATTCTTAAGCCGCTAAAGTTGGCTTAAGAACAGTTTTTGAAGTTTTTCTAGAAATAGCTTATATTATCTGATTTCGTTTTCCAACGACATAGACTGATCCTGTCAAATTGTGACCGCGACTCACAATTGCGTAGAGAAATTAACCTGTGCAGATTCTTCAATTTATATCAAATTCTCGCCAAGACTAATAAACAGGTAATGACGCAAGTTTGAATAGTAAATTATGTCTCAGATTAGGAATAGTATAGTATAAATACACAAAGTTCCGACGTTCAGGAAACAATTTATGGTTGACAGAGTTGACAGACTTCATCATTATTTCCGCAATATGAGGAAGTTTGAAGATTACTGTAAGCACACTGTGACGGCTTAAACACTTAAAGTGTTCTTTTTCTTGGAAAGGAAATCAACACTTCCAAGCTGGATAGCTTCTTGGCTACGGATCAGCTTGATTGCTTGGTTTGTAGTCTATCAGGGGTCTTTAAAAAAAATTAATAATTCAAGCGTAATTTTGGGTTGACAGAGTTCATCTTTAGAGCATTTCCTCAAGATGAGGAACTTTAAAGTTTAGTATAAGCACACTGGTAGTGTTTAGACACTTAGAACATTTGGAGTGTTCTCTTTCTTTGAAAAAGAAACCAACACTCCCAAGCTATAGCTTCTCATCCACGGATCTGCTCGATCGCTTGGCTTATAGTCGTTTTAATAAATCAAGCATATGAATGGTGCAATAGGAAATTGCGCCCAAAAACAATTGAAACTTAGTACGCACACACACCCATTCACATTGGGGCTGTTCCAGCGCAAAGGAATCAGTCAACCACGTAAACCTGAAATACGAGTCTGTGGGAAAATAACGCGCAAAAATCCTCGGAGCAGTGAGGTCGCCCCGTGAAACCTAAGAAGTGCCCAGGAGACTTCTGCACTTCTGGAAGGAGCTAGGCTGGCTTAGTTCGCCAGGACTTAACACACAACGGATCGAGTACGAGTCTAAGTGGGGAAACTGAGTCCGCCAACCATACCCATTCACATACTCATACATTCACGCATAATAGGCTTGCACGACTAGTGTTTAATGTAACGGTCTACTTTTTCTTAATTGCTTTAAACATGCACCATATTCCATGGAACAAACATCTTGTAACCACTAGCGTTACATAAATTTTGTCACAACCATATTGCTGTCATGATAAAGAAAATCAACCTGTTTAGGTCTGAGCCACAGATCTCTGGATCTGATATGCAAGTAGGTGATCAGCCTTCTGTACCTGACCCACGCCATCGACTTTTTGGGCCTAAGGCAAGTCGGTTTCCTCACGATGTTTTCCTTCCGTTGGAGCTAATGTTAAATGCGCACATAGAAATAAAATCCATTGGTGCACTACCGGGGATCGAATCTACGACCTCAAGGATGAGCGACGCACGCTGAAGCCACTAGGCCAACACTGTTCATTGCTGTCATGATAGTTTTATTATTATTGGCAAATGTATGTCAGGAACGGAAATTGATCCGAATTCCTTCCGACGTGCTTACAGGGAAAAAAACTAAATATCAATTAAATTAATAGATATATTCAGTTAATGAAGAACTTCCGAAATTCGAATTATTTCCGTTGGTTATTTTTTAAACATGAGTGCTATGTGGCTACAATTATTGAGCACTAAGATAGAAACTCTTTTATCATGAAGCAAGAATATAAACATCGTTTACAATGTCAGCGGTCGGCGCGTTAGCAAAGACTTTTCATACTTTGTACCCCGCTCTCGGCATCATCAGTCCGTTCTGCCCCACCAAACCAGCTATGTCATAAATTCCGAGCAGGTTCACACTGTATTACAATACATAATATAGCAATGTTCTTATAATGACATTTTATGAATTTAGTTTTCGCCTTTCTCTGATGTGAATAAAGCGGTAAAAATCCCGATGGCAGTTACGAGAAAAGAAAAAGCGGTAGACGGGTCAGACGATAAGGGACCTGGAAACCGCAGTGCAAGCGCTATGTCCGTGCCCAGGATAGAACAAGAGAGAGCTATAATAGTCCTACGTGTCTGTCCCAGCAAACACAGTAGCAAATACTTTGCAAAATTGTGTCAGAAATTCCTCTTAACATTACTAGAATTGAATACTGCATGGAAGGCATAAAGGTTAATAATGATAAACTTCTTTTGACAGTTCATCACTTCATTCTACGAAGGAAAAGGTAAAAGAAGCTTTTATACATAGCCGAGATTCGATGACATATCAAGATCTATAAAATAAATTATACTCTGTGCAGCTGTCACAAAACTAGCCAAGCGTCATAAAACCAGATTTTTAAGTATATATCTGTTGTAAACACAGTCTTGTAGGCGCCAGCTATTTGAGATATGTTTATGCTTTAATCAAATATTTTGTGAAGCGTAAAAGTCCATTGGTTTAGAGCTTCTGCCCTGGACCCTCGTGAATTTTTCTATTAAATCTGGATTGGGGAAATCTTGTCAAATAATCAAGATTTTTAAAACTATTTCAAATTATTAGACACTAGGAAACAATTATACATAAGTGCTTTAAAAATATAATTAAATATTAATAATTTTAATAAACCGCCAAAACACTTATCTATGCAAGATGGCGTCGCACTAGTTCATTGATATACCGCGCACACCCGTAGACAAACGTCATGTTTTTAGCGCGTCAATTGTCATTATGACATATTTACATGCTCCGTCATCGCCGATTCGGCTAATCTGTGTTTATTTACATGTTCTATTCAATTTTGCTCTCAAACATTACACATCAAAATAGGGACAATCAAATTATGATACGTTATAGAAAGGAGTGAAAAGAAATGGAGGATGCCTTTGCGAAATTTGGGCAAACAGATAGGTTGTCGGTGTCACCAACTCACTAGATACATTAGTTAAGACTTAAAATATGTAAAATTCTGTCTGAATAAAGGTTTACATTATTATTATAGAAAGGATATATATTATATACGTCTGAAAATGACATGAGAACTTAAGGAGGCGCCAGACTAAATCCATGCAACTTTTTCGCATCGAGTAGCCCGCGACATCGCAGCACATCTCACGAGGCTCATCGCAGCTTTGTCCATGGAGTCGCATTGGTCCGACAAGTATCCCCGAATTTACAAATTTATATAATTATGTAGAAATGTGACAAGGTTTTATGACTATAACAAAAATAAAAAAATTTTTTTTTACTCTAAACATATTAGTGACAAATGCTTTTAAACTATTTGTATTAATAAAACTTAATTGGAGATGCAGCAGTGTTAGCTTCAGCATGCGACTCTCATCCCTGAGTTCATAGGTTCGATCCCCGATTGTGCACCAATGGACTTTTACATTTGCTCGAACGGTGAAGGACAGTATCGTGAGGAAACTGGCTTGCCTTTGATCCACACAGTCGATGGCGTTTGTCAGGCACAGGAGGCTTTAAGATTGCTTGACAAATGAAATAGACACAGATATCTGAGGCCGAGTCCTAAAAAGTCTTGTTGCCATTATGATCAATGGATACTGGCAGGGCACGTAGCCTTTAGAGTTGACAGATCGTCTAAAACAGTTATCGAATTAACTGACCGAAAAGTAAAAAGGACTAGGATAGCTGGGAAAAATTGGATGACGTTGAAAAAAAATTAAATTGGGTGGAGAGTTGGAGGAGAGCTTCTCGCGAACAGAGTAATGTTCTAAGAGTGGTAAATATCTATTTATATATTCTTTTGTAAAATGTATATCAATAAGAAGTGGATCAATAAAGGTTAATTTTTATTATTATTAAACATATATAAATGGGCGTAAAACATGACACTCCAGACTAAATAGCAAATGACGCAACCACTGAGTCACTGTAATAAATAGCATCCGTCTGTCACAATTTCTGCATAAACAACTCGATATTTCTTGATTTCTTGACGAAAAAAGCGACGAAATGGCGTCCGGAAAGAAAACGAGGAAGACAAACAAAAAGATGGCAAGATATAAATACAGCACCTGGCCCTATGGCTACGAAAAGCTAGACGAGAAGAGTTGAAGCTCTTACAGGAGGCCTATGTCCAAGGACAAGCTGTAAAACAGAAATTAACCGGCTTGCCTAATAATTATTAGTACACGCACGCGAACCCATGACTCAATGTCCCGTTACGCTCACTGTCTCGTTGTACGCCTCAGTACGCTTACGCCGCATCTCTCTTCCACTCGATTGGACAATGCATCCGAGGATTCACTCCTTTGTATCCATAAAAAATAGTGATAATTCAATAAAAAAGATCAAAGTCAAAGTCAAAAATCATTCATATAGGTAACACAATGTGTGTGTTCATAAGTGTCATAAGTGTAATCATTTACACTTATGACACTTATGAACGTCAATAAAAAAGAAATATACATTAAATGCTTCTAATTTTACATTTACTGCCAGTTCTCAAATCAATGGCGTAGAACGGAAGAGAAGAACTGGCAATAAACAGTCTGCCACTCTTTTTAATCGCCAAGTTTATTTTTTATTACATTAGTAAGGAGCTGCAACCATAACACCATGTTCCACATGACATCAGCAGGAGGCATGGTGAAATAGGAGCACACACATTCTCGTGGGAACAACATTCAATTTTGTTCATAAAAGTAAGCATTTTTGTTATGATGTTGTCTCGTTAAACTATCTGTAAACCGACTTAACAGATAACCATTTTTTTAGAAATTCCAAAATAGCGCTTAATAGCAATGGACCCGACGAATGAAGCCAACATCTGGAGAAGCCAGTAGCTGAAGGTCTTGTTTAATGTCGAATGTAAATTATACGTTTAACGGTTTGCCAGTTCTAGTTTATTTATGACATAAACGTCTAAAATCGATCTATATATCAATTGTAATTGTGAATTGAATTAAAGCATTCTTATTTTACGTATAATAATAATTAATTGCAATTATAAATTTAGTAAGTACAACTGAAATACTAACTTTAATACAGACATCAACAATATATTGTCGTGATTCATGTGAACTTTTTATTTTTCATGTATCCTTTTTTTAGTTTTATTTGTTCTTGTTTAGTATTGTCTCAACACTTATGTATAATATGTATTTTTGCACTTCTTGTCTACCTTATCCAATTTAATGCATTTTTTCTCTTACAGTAGTTGTCTGGAAGAAATCGCTCGAAAGCTATAAGGCCGCAGGTTACGCTCCTTTTAATTTAATGTTAGTAAATAAATAAAAAAAGATAAACGCACCAATAGGACTTAGTGGAAGTCGACTTAGACTTCAAGAAAAGAGCGTACCAATTCTTAAAAGGCCGGCAACGCACTCGCGAGCCCTCTGGCATTGAGAGTGTCCATCGGCGGCGGTATCACTTAACATCCTCCTCCCGTTTGCCCCCTGTTTAATAAAAAAAAAATATTAAACAGGGGGCTTTTTTACCCTAGACTTAATTAACTGATTGCAAGGAGCGTCCCTTAAACGGTGGACACAAAAGCGATTACAAAACTTTCGTTGTGCTTTACTCAACGAAATCACATCGCAACAGTTCGCCTCTACTGCGTGCGCGCGGTTTCCTGCCAGACCACTGCTACATAGCGATCAAAAACTCCGCACTCGTCACCTGCTGAAGACTATCACTCCGCTCCTGCTGGCCTTGTGTGTTACCAGGAAATTTGTGTTTAAAGTTTAAAATCGGCGCTGAGACAGGTTGTAATGGCGGATTTTAGGATTTTTTGTGTAAATAAGCTTTTCTGATCCTCTCGCCATGCGCCCCCACCCATTTCCACTTTAGTTTATTTGTTTGGTGGAATTTTGTATTCTGCCTGGACGACCGATGATGAAACTCAGCTGCAGGTATTAATCCAAACAACTCCTCTTAACACTCTCCATGGTAAATACGGTAGAAGATGAAGAGGGCCCACATCTACGCAACGCCAAGCGATCAAGTCGCAGGGAAAGTGACTGGTGGTTTAAGATTCAAATCGCTCTTCGTTGTATACGTTCAAGCGGAAGGAGCTGGTGGGGAGCTCCCGCCTAGGGTGAGAACAGTACTCCATGTGTGAGTGTCCATGGGCGGCTCACTTAATATGAGATGAGCCGATTGCCCTCAGTTCTACAAAAAAGCGAATTAATCATTTATGAAAAACTAGATATAGGTCACTTGATCTGAGAACTATAAAGTTTTACCATTTATGCGCATGCGTCGCTCAAAGTATGACTGAACAACACTTTGTATACATAACATGTTAATGGTGAAAAGATCACTCAGTAGTAGACATTAACAGTCTTGTCTGTTATCGATTACTTGTTTATATGTTAAGGGAATTAGAAAGATATATAATAGTTATATTTAACATTGTACATCAGTTACACGAGTGATTTTTAAATACATATTTATTTATGTACACCACATCAAACGCAATGCTTAATATTCAGTTTATATTATAAGGTATTTATTCTAAAATTTATGCCCATTATTTTAAACATAAATGTTACAAAAAAGTAAACATACAATAAAGTTCGAATTTTAGATTTTACTAGTAATTTTGAGCTTATTATCTATATCAGATAGGCATTTAACAACGCTTTTTAATTTATAATATTCGATGTAGGTAAAGAATTAAACACGTCCATCTCGTATTATAATCAAGTGTATAATTCAACTTATTAATAAGATATGTCTATTAGCTTCACATACGTATTGATCTTTAATCTGACACCATAAATCGATCAGCTCACTACCAAATATCATCAAGCTCTGGATGAGTAGAGTTTATTTTGTCATATTCACGAAGAATTCGAATGAGAGCCTCAACTCCTAGGTTGGTTTTTGCAGACGGAATTCGGAAAATTCTGCTCATTTTGAACCTTGAAAATAAAAAGACAGATTAAGAAGCCGATAAGTGTACTTAAGTCGTTCCTAATATCTTTAACGACAGATTATCTATGCATCGAGCTACGCTATTTAACTGTAATTCATTTAACTGTAATTCACTGATTAACACAACATTTGACTTTGACTTTCTAGGTCGTAATTAAACGAAGAAAATTTTTAATAAGGAGACCACTGCAGGACCATTGTGAGGAGCAGTGTTTGGCGTGGGACTCTCATCCGTGAGGTAGGTTCGATCCCCGGCTGTGCACCAATGGATTTTCTATTTAGCATTCGTTTGAACGGTGAAGGAAAACATCGGGAGGAAACCGGATTGTCTTAGAGCCTAAAAGTTGACGGCGTGTGTCAGGCACAGGAGGCTGATCAATCTATCAAATACTTGCCTAATTGATTGACAAATAATCATCAAAAGGTTTATGCGCAAGTGATTTATTTATTTATTTCTATCATAAAAGCAAACTTTACACAAAGAGGTTTATTTTCATTTTATGCATAATTAACTGATAATTTCTACTTCAGGACAAACTTTTTCGCTAGTGTCGTGATATAGGCCATGCTGTTTACATTCTGATTTATAATTTAAAATATATATATTTAGTCAGACAAATTGATAAAACCAACTTTACACATACATAAATCTATTTTAAATTCTGGCTAAACTTCAACATTACTATGTTTATAAAATAAAACATGAATCACTTGATTATCTGTTAATGATTCATGGATTTAATATAGTAACTCTATCATATTTTTTAGACTAAATTTGTATGACTTAGAATTTACTTATTTACAAAAATGCATACATTATTCAAGCCTATATTATTAAATACATAATATACAATATCGCTACTGTGAACTCACTCTGCGAACATATAAAGATGTCGACAGTGGGAAATAGCATTCATTAGCAACGCCTATGTAAGCGGGGATCTGTGCAATTGGTTCTGGACGTTGGTATCGCAAACAACCTCGCCGCCATATCCCCCAGGTACAAAGAAACCCAATTCTTGGAGAACACTTGAGGAGTGTTCACGCAAAAGGTTATATCTACATGTTAAGTAAAATTTCAGGAAACAATAGAAAAGTGAAATAAAGAACCAAGCTATAAATGTAATCGTTTTTTTTTCTCTATGTTTGAAGTAGGGAACTAAGTTACCCGTAGTACAATTTTTTACCCTCTACACACAGAATATTAAGAGATAAAAAAATCTTCTTGTATCGACAAAACAGAGCAATGGAAAGTCTTTGTTGTTTTGTGTTTACAGGTTTTTTTTAAGTTCGTAGCTAATGTGTCCATATTGCACTTTACATAGGGTACATTGCAATGGACATTATATGCCGGTTAGCAGATAGCACTCTTGAGACACTTTAGAAGATACTCTTTTTTTAGAAGTTACTTTCAAAATCACCAATTTTAATCTCCTTGAGCTATACCTACTTTTGTTTTGATTATGTTCATGTAATTAAAATTGTTAGTTGCTTAGTTCGTAATGTTAAAGGATAAAGGCTTTTGTTTTCTTTCAAATACTATCACAAACATGCAGTTTTCATCGTATTCAGTCATGTGAAATATTTTTTTTAAACTATACGAGATCCCGAAAATTTCGGGATCTCGTCGGATTGATATTTCTCATCCCGCGGGATCTCGAATTCACGATCTCGAGTCGGGATTGCATTCCCTAATTGACAGAGTGCCTGCAATGCTTCTCGTTTCAAAAGCCAGCGTGAATAGTAGAAGTACTCATTCATGAGTAGTAAATCCAATTATAAATTATCAAAATTTAATAAATTTAATTTGTTTTTCTTTTTAATTATTTTTTTGTAGGTTAGGAAAATTGTAATGATGTATTGATTGTAGTCAATCAAATTAAATAAAAAATCCAATGATTAAACTGGAGCAATCTCCGCGTGGTCAAAATTGTGTTCAAAATCAATTGTTGATATTCGGTATAAATTACGTAATTAAATTATTTTCAGCAAGAAAACAACAAGAAACATTCCAGTCTTGCCAGCATGCAATCTTAAAGTTGAGAAGAATAAACAAAACAAGAAATGCTGACATTCGTGAAAAAACAAAACTGACTGATGCACTTATACACGCTCTGAGGCTTAAATGGAAATGGGCAGAGCGTGAGATAAAAGATGGACACTAGCAATAACAAAATGGACTGGACCTACTGAAAAGAGATGTATAAGACAACAAAAGAAAAGATGGACAGATGACATTATAGAACTAACGGGGAAAAACTGGATGAATGTTGCTCAAGACCAAGAGAAATGGAAAAATATGGAGGAGGCTTTTACCCTAAAAGGGGCCATACAAAAACTAGACCACTAACTTATATTTTTTTAACTTATACTAACACAACTTATACTATTATTAAGGAATGTAAACTAACCACTTGTTGTATAGATTAATTAATAAAGCTTTAATAATAATAATAAATTACCAACCGTATAATAAAATCCTAGTTTGACTATTAGTAGAGTTTTCTGTAGTTGTACCTGAATTTGATGAAACCTACTGTAACCTATGCGAGCCAAGAGTTCTTAAACTAATCCGACTGTCAAGAAGATCAAAATATCATTTACGTAATGTACACTTATGAACGTGAGTAAAAGTGGTTTTATATTTACAATTAGTGCCAATTTTCAAATCAAGAACGTACGACGATAAGAAATGTTAGGTAGCACCTGCAACTATTGCATCATTTCCTCAAGCAGTTAAGACTTGTGATAACGTTTCACCACTCACCAGCAAGACGGACTTTAAGCATCCCCCCCGAGTCTTATTAGTGGAATTTTAAAAGTTTATTTATTTATGCGGTGTAAATGTAATATTAAATAATTACATTTGTTAAAATCCTAATAATAATAATAATAAATGTGTGCGTGTACACACGTAAGAAGTGAAACTTCTTTATGATCTTATTTTTAGAAAAATGATCTTCTATATGCAACTTTACAGTAATTGGTTAAATAAAGATAAAGTTTAATAAAAGGCTTTTATTAAGACATTAATACAAATAATACAATTATTTCATTTAACCTTATAACTACTAAGATTATTACAGAATTTCATTAATTTTAATCGAATAATTACTATCATAGTTATCGTTATTATATATTTTTGTTATTAATGGCTTCGAATCTCTTTGAATCAACCGTGGTAGGGACAAGAAAAATATGGCGGGTAACGCCGATAAAGATGTTTACAAACAAAATCATCCTTTATTCACTCTTGCAATGACAAAAACTTTCAGTTGTAGGAGAACACGACACAAAATACATAGGAGCCTACACTGAGTGACAACTGGGCTGTTTTGATCTCAAAATGACCCTTAACAACTAATTTCGTTATGTTGCGTATTTCGTTAAAGCCTTCATTATAATAATCGTAGCTATTTACGTAGCGCGCTACGACAGTGCCTCGTAACCAAAGGTCTACGCTCGTTCCGCCCATTACCAATGAATTAAAAAAATATGTTATAAATAGCAATTGCTATGATGTATCAGATCGTAACTGGACATTGTATCTTGCCAAATCGCATACGTTAGCATGATCAATTATTGGCAAGAAAATCGTCATCAAACGCCATACAATCGAAAACCAAGCCTAATACTAGGTAATTAGGTCCAATTTACAGTGAACATATTAATCTCAGTCGTGCAATGTAAAACATTATCTATTACCGAAGCTTAGAGTTTATATTTTTCGGACACATGACGTCACTATTGCATATGAAATCTATTTTTACGCAAATATAAATAGTGATCCGATTTCGTTGAAGATGTCTTATAAATAAATAATTTAAATGTAGAAACATTTTGATATATGCCTATATTACCACGACTTTTATTAAGTGTCATTGTGGTAATGGTTTGAAAATTGCGTCATTACATCATATAAGTCTTCTACCGTCTTTTAAAAATTAATAATAATAAATCATTTCAGGCATGCAAATGTCAAATTAATTGTCATAATAATAAGAACATTATAATTGTTGTCAAAAGTTATGGTCTAAATACTTTTCATATAAAGGTTTCTTTCCCTTTGAAAGCATTACACGGCAGTGATCTTTAACTTCTGAGAAGTTGATTAAATTTGATAGCCTGATATTGTCCTTTAAGCATCCACAGCCGTGTTGGATACCTCGGTAGATACAGGCAAGTTTCTTTTAAATATCTTAATAGATTATGATTATCGATGTTCCAGTATTTAATTGTAGCATCATGTTGTTGTTGTTTCTTAAAGAATTTTTAGAATCGAATGAGTAATTTTAGTGTAACCATTACTAACAAAATCGAATATTTAGACTTTGTTATCTTAATATATATAAATCTCCTGTCACGATGTTTGTCCGCGATGGACTCCTAAACTACATAATCGATTTTAAATTAAATTGGCACACTGTGAGCAGTCTGGTCCAACTTAAGAGATTGGATAGCTTAGATATTTAATTATAGTCGCAATTTTATTTTATTGCAAATTATTTGTCTATAATTAATTGACAGTCACAATTATCTATTAACTCCAAAAGATTCTAACAGATGTCGATACTTTTCGACTGGATTGAGTAAGTAATCAATAGATGGCCCTGATATGGTAAACCGACAAACGTGTCATATAAGCTACAGTTCAATATCATGATAAATTTATTTTGTGGTAAACGAAATACCGTGAAATTCATTTATTTCTACTTTTTTCATGTTTCTGTGTTAGCATAGGCAACCACGTGTTACTTAGACCGAAGTGTAAATCAAATTCAAATTATAGTGACGATAATACAGTGAAATCATTGTTTCGTGTCACGGTATTAAGGCTAACTTAAACCACATTAAGGAGAAACGAAGTTCGTGGGGGCAGCTAGTATTTGTATATATTACTGATCCATCGATACAGAAGAGAGGTTATGGGTTATGAGAAACTACTAAGTTCTGGGCATTCAATTAATGCATTTGTTTTTTTAATAAGCAAGTAGTGATCAAGATTTTTGTGTCTGACATTCAGGGTCTGGTTTCCTCACAATGATTACTTTCACCCTACGAGCAAATTTTAAGTGCGCATTTGGGCAGAATTTTACAAATTCTTAGTTCTTAAATTTCTAGTTCTCTGTAGAGTATATATTGTTGTTAGTCTTACTACAACCGCAATAAATCATACTTTAAATAATGTAGTTTATTTTCTGTTGTGACCGGACTTGATCATTTCAATTATTCATTGATATTTCGATAGCAAGGAACGAAACAATTTTATGACTAAAATCAAGTTAATATCGCAGATTGCTACATTCAAAATAATTTATTCATAAAGGTTATGCTTCTAACATTCACTGCCAGTTCTCAATTCGAAGAAGTGGAAATAAATTATCCGCCACTCTTTTTTTTGTCAAGTTTTTTGTTTTACACAACGTTTGTAAGGAGCTGCATCAATTACACCATGTTCCACATGACATCTTAAGTAATTAATAATAATAAAATAAAAACACAGATCCACTATCAGCAGGAAGCATGGTGAAATAGGACTTACATATATACATATATTGTATATTTAAACAAACGAATTTGATACGTGCGTGAAATCATTAATTTTGTCCACACGTCAAAAGAATGAAACTTCCATTTTCCGACTATTTGCAGAAAAATAGAACATAGCTCTGTTCAAGAGTCGACCAAATATCAGTCAGGCGTGTTTCACCTTAGCCTTCAAGTAAGGCCAAACGCCTGTCTGGAAGTGAGGTATGAAAAACGAACACTGTTTGTATGTGAATATGTATACTATCATAGTTATATAATACACAGAACAATGCATTTCATCTCGTATGGCACATTGACGCCTCTTATATCATACTCCGACAGAAGATCACTACGTTTGTAAAGATTTGTTCACACTATGATACTCTGTGGATTAGTTCGATGTCCGATTTGTAAATTAGGTGCAACTATTCTCAAACTCAAAATACAACCTCTATTTAGGCTTTAAGCTGTTGAAGCTATTGCCGAATCTTAAAAGCATATTAAGAATATCCATAGCATTTATTACTTAGTTAAATGTATTGAATTACTTTTATATCCTTTCGTAAATTTTTGTATCATTATCTATATATATAAATGAATCCCTATTTACCCTGGTCACGGCATCACGCGTGAACAGCGGGACCAATTTCGCTTATTATTTTTTTGTTGTGTTTATAACCCTTGCTTTATATCTTTTTTATGTAATAAGAGGCAAACGGGCAGGCCTGATGTTAAGTGATTCCATCCATGGACGCTTACAATGCCAGAAGGCTAGCAAGTACATTGCCTGCCTTTTAAGAATTGGTACCTTATTTTCCTAAAGAACCTTAAGTCGAATTGGTTGGGAAATACTCAAATAGGCACCTGGTTCTTAAGAAACGCTCAGTTGTGGAACCGACGTCGAGGTGATACGAATGGTATTTTGTATTCTACCTTATCGTCGCTGATGAAACTCAGCTGCAGATCCGAACAACTTCTCTGAACACTATCCATGGTAAATGCGGTAGAAGATGCAGAGAGACCCCACATCTCTATGCGGTGCCAAGGCCACACGGAATGTGCAGTCTGGCCTGTCTAGAGGTGAGGTATGAAAAACGAACATTCTTTGTTTGTGAACATATAGACTGACATAGTTATATAATACACAGAATACTTTTCGTTTCGTCTGCCACACTGACGCCTTCATGAATTGATACGCTGTTAAAATTATTAGATCGCCAACACTCTAATCACCTAATT